>NC_050523.1:2009038-2040619 GCF_002922805.2 Oryzias melastigma
CCAAAATCCAGGATAAGGAGGGCATCCCACCCGACCAGCAGAGGTTGATCTTCGCTGGCAAGCAGCTGGAGGATGGGCGCACCCTGTCCGACTACAACATCCAGAAGGAGTCCACCCTCCACCTGGTGCTCCGCCTGAGAGGAGGAAACTAAACTAATCCGCCTTTGTGTGCCAACAAGTTTAGCCGGTGTTCACACACTAGTTCATTCCTTTAAGCTTGCAGTTCCAGAATTCTTTTTTAATTGAGCTCTACTCTTCAGTGAAACTGAAATTAAAATGTTTGCTTCTGTTTACAAAGTGTTCAAGCTAATAAAGGCAAATTAAAGCACAAGTACCTGGTTTCATTTCAAAGCTGGTCAGGGTGTTGAATGTCTCAGGGGAGGGAGACAAAAAAATACAAATACTGAGGAAAAACTGTTTAAAACCTAAAATATTTTTCTGGTTAAAGCAGATCAACATGAGCTTAAGCTCCTTAAATTATAACATTTCTCAATTTGTATTTATTCAGTCTACTTGACATTTTCTTCAAAATGAAAGCACAGCCACATAATTTACATTTCAAAATGAAACTCATTGAAACATCACTAGAGGGCGCTGTGGTTCCAAGCTGGGTTCAGTCTGCACCCTCTTCCTCCAAAGTTTCACTTCACAGGATGGTTTCTGCACAGGAGTCGCTGAAGCGAGCATGCGGAGCCCTGAGGCGGGCCCTGTGGGTGTCGAGTGGTGCTGGGGGGTCAGCGGGGGCAAACGGGTTGTATCGGTGCTCTCTGGAGTAAACGCCAGACTCCTCGCTGTCTGACTCCACCCGGATGCTGACCTGGGGGACGGGCTGGTGAGGCGGCCGCTGGGGGTCCAGGGGGGCGAGCAGGCCCTTCTGGGAGTGATCAGGTGAGGGGGGGCAGGAGATCTTCAGGTGTAGAGTGATGCTGGGAAACAGTGGTGGTGGGAAACGTTTACTCTCCATCTCACATTCAGTTTGCAGTCAGCTTAAAGCATCACATTTTCACTGAGGACTCCAGGTTCTAAATCAAACGTGAAGCTGAGGAGAAGTCAAACTGTCGCCTTCTTCAGCTTCAGCATTTGTCCTGCAGGGGGCGCTGCTCTTTAAATGTGAAAGCACGCTAGAGGCAACAATTTGTACAGTTCTAAACAAAATCAAAAGATCAAATATTGGGAATTTAGCATATTTAGTGACTGATTTACAAGCATTATCTCAGCATGCTATAGTTCTAATGTATTAGTGCTTCAGTCTTTGTGTTAATATATTGTGGAATAAACTATAAAACCACCAAATTACATATAAGACTAACTTCTGTCTACAGCCTGTTCAATTTTCATTTCCTGCTTTCAAAACAAAATAATTTTCTGCCTTTAAGTGTCTATGTTGCTTTAAGACACAGTACTAGTTTTAAACAATATTAATTTGGATGAAGCAGTTGACTGTATAGGAGAACTGGACTGAGTGACTCAAACAGGAAGTGGCTCCAAGAAGTTCAAATCCCATAGACTTCATTCTGTTGGTTAGAATAAAATCTCTTGCTCTGATACTTTAAAAAAAAAAAAAAATTATAATCCTCATTTTTTTAATTGTAAGATTTTCAAGTCCTAATCTGACCAATCAGATGCCTCAATAAAAGTGGGTGGAGCCTGCTGCCCCCATGTCCAACCTCTAAAACGTTTGACAGATTTTGTGTAGCCTACTGTCAATTAAAAGGGAGTGGTCTTCCAACAAGCTCACTCCTGATCGGTGAGAGTGGTTGCCATAGAAACGAGGACTCAGACGGATTGGACCAATCACTGCTTAGTGACAATTTCTTTCAGCGTCTATTTCTCTATAGAAGTCTATGGGATTTTGGCTTCATGGAGCTACTTCCTGTTTGGAACGCCAGGGGGGAGGAGTCACTCAGTCCAGTTCTCAGAGACAGCTAACGGCTCTCATCCGGTATTCGGTTTAAGAAGTTCAGACAGTAAAAATGAAAAACATTTTCTCTCTGGTGGGTTTTTGTTCAAAAGCTGAACATTGTCATAAAATTTACAGAGTAAAACATTGTGATTAATCGTAATTAATCACAACACTAAAGTTTGATTAATTGTTTAATCGATTGAGAGAACTAATTAAAACTAAATGTTCTAAATGTACAGTTTTGTGTGATTTCATTTATTTGCAGATAATTGGAAACAAAACAAAAACGTAAAATTTTTCACCATTAATTTTTTCCCAGATTTGCAATTAATTAGTTACATTTTTTGAATTGATTCCTGGCCCTAGATAAAAAAATAGTAATTATCAAGAAGATTTTAAGAAAAGATATCAGAGAAAGATTGATTATTCTGAGTAATAGTTTATAGTTTATTTCTCTATTGAAGTCTTGGAGCCAGCAGGTACTTCCTGTTTGGGACATAAGGGGGAGGAGTCACTCAGTCCAGTTCTCAGATACAGACAATGGCTCTTATCTGGTGTTTGGTCAGTTTCCTCACATTTGTGACATTGCAGAAATATAAATGGAACAATGATGTTTGGTGGCTCCACCTTAACAGTTTTAAGTATGTTGGAGACAAATCTCTCACTATAGATCACTACTTTTAGTTCGTCTCTTTATTATTTTATGGCTTTGAAAAAAGTTTTATCTGTTTTAAATCTTAAAGGGATTCACATTAAATTTAAATGGAAAATTAATAAGACTCTTGCAGTAGTTCCAGCACACTCGGCCCCCTCTATCTTCAGCCGATTAAAGCTCCATCCATCACAGTATGCGACACGAGTGTGTCCTGCAGTTATGTGTGTGGCGGCCTGGAGGCGTGGTCCCAGCCTGCGCTCCTGTCGGGCGAGTATATCAGATCGCTGTAGGGGACGTGCAGTTTCAGCACACAGTACCTGCGGTCAAGCTCATTTTGGTCAGACGTGACTGTGGAGTAGGGGTTCATCTCCTGGAAGAAGCAGCGTGAGCACAGGACAACACCAAGCAAGCAAACACAGAAACACAGTCAGATGAAGAAAAACTCTCAGATCCGTCTTCGTTCATGGAGGAGCGGAATCTCAAATGAACAGAATCGGTGCTGAAACACGTTCTCAGTGGGAACTCGGCAGCATCAGGCAGGTGAGGAGCAGCAAGCAGCGGGAGTACTCACTCAGACGATGGGGCGGGGGGGTTAACAGGGGTGGGGTCTGACTCTGAGAGGGGCTCCATGTGAATCCTCACCGGAGTGGAGCTGTGGGGCTGAGAGGAAGGAGTCGGAATGCAGGACAAACTTTCAGGAAAATGAGGGATTTCATCCCCCTGGGCTCTAAATAATCTTATAATAAACAATAAAACATTTGGAGCTTTGGTTCAGTTCAAACACCATAAATCAGGAGTGTCAAACTCAATCACATGAGGGGCCACAATCCAAAACACACCTTAGATCAAACAGGATAAACATTTACTGAACACTATGAAACTACATTTCTAAAACTTTAAAACTGTAACGTTTTAACATAATCATGAACTAGATATACTGTATAGCATTACCTGTGATGATGCTAGTGTGAATGCTGGAAGCTGAATTTGACCACTAGAGATGTTAGTACTGATAGCTGAAAACGCTAAAGCTGATAGCCAGCTAAAATATTAGCTAAATGCCAAATTAGCCTAAAAAAATAAAAATAAAATTAAGTTAGCTAAAACAGCGAGCACGTAGCTGAAAAATAGCTAAACTACAATGTTGAAAAACTGTAAAAAACTGAAAAAACCCTAAATTATCCAAAACAGCTAGCATGAAAATATTAGCCTAAATCCAAAACAGCCTAAAAAAACTTAAAATGAAAAGCCTAAATTAATCAAAACTGCTAGCATGCAGCTGAAATATTACCTAAACTCCAAAACAGCCTAAAAAACTAAAACAAAAAAGGCTAAATTAGCCAAAACTGCTAGCATGCAGCGGAAAAAATAGCTAAACGGCTACTAAAATGTAAGCTAATTCCTAAATTAGCTTAAAAAAGCTTAAAAAAAAGTTTAGCCAAAACAGCTAGCATGTAGCTGAAATATTAGCTAAACTCCAAACTATCCTAAAAAAAAAACAAAGTAATCCAAAAAGTTACCAATTTTTAAAACTTTAAACTGTAACTTTTTAACATAATTATGGATTATAAAAAAGCAACAATATTATTCCAGAATAAATCAACTTAAACCTTAAATAACTTTAATATTTTACTCTCCATAAAAATATATTTTATTACAATTATACAAGTTAGAAATGAGCACAAGATAACATCGGGTCATTAATAACAATAAAATAAAAGGATCTGGAGGGCCGGATAGAATTACCCGGAGGGCCGGATCCGGCAAGTTCTAAAGATCCATGTCAGCCATTCTCCTCAATCAATCCTTCATTCTCATCTTTACTTTCTGAAAATAAACTTTTCCGTAAAGGGAGAATGCCGTCTGCAGGTATGAGCATCAGGGATGCAGTCACCAAATGTGAATCAAAGTAAACACGTCCCAAAAATGCTAGAAAACGGAGCCCAGGCTGGAATAAAACCACTGAATTGTCCTTTCATGGAAGGCCAGTTATGCTCTGCTTCTTTACTATCATAAAGTCTATAAATCGGGTCAGCCTGGAGGTTGAACTCCACGGCTGGAAAGTCACAGTTCCTTTGGGCAAGACACCAGATCTGTGAAGTTCTTTGAAACAATGCTAAATGCAATGGTTGTTCAAACTTGGTAACCAACAGACATTTTCTTCAGTTTTCCAAGGTTTTGGTTCTGTAACAATTCTATTGGCTGTAACCGAAACCCAACTCGTCACACGTTGACGTTTGGTTGAGGACCCCCCCAGTGTCAAAAATCAACGTCTCGGGTGTCCCAACTCCTCGTTTTTTGACGTGCTGGCAGTTCCCATTAAATCGGAACCGCCACAGTCCTGAACCAGGACGCGGAGTACAGGGTACCCTAACCCAGTACTGGTTCATGCCAGGTACTGAGTCTGGTACCGGTTCACATCTGGTACTGTGTCTGTACAGAGCCCTGGGGGTGGTAGACCCTTGATTTTTACAAACAGCCAGCACGTCAAAAGACGAGAAGTTAAAGACACCCAAAACGTTTACGCCTGGTACCGCGTCTGGTACCGGTTTGGGTCCAGTAACTTGTCTGGTAACGATCTTTGTCTGGTACTGCGTCCGGTGCCGGGTTAGGGTACCAGTACTGGGTTTTGGTACCAGTACTTGATGCTACCCGAGGATCAGTCTGCCTCCAGTACTGCATCCGGTACCACATCTGGTACAGCACCCTGGGTACCACTACTAGACGCGTCCTGAGGACCAGTCTGCGTCCGGTACCGCGTCCCGAGGGTTGTAGACACTTGATTTTACGAAGAGCCAGCACGTCAAAAAACGACGAGTTTTTAAAAGCAAAGGAGTCATCAACCAAACGTCAATATGTGACGACTTGGAGGTGAGAATGTGTTGGTTGAAGATATAAAATCAAATCCAGTTATTGTCGAGTTTCATGTTGGAACTTTGAAAACCAAGAAGAAAATGTGAATGAAAACCAAGAATGTCTCACAGGAAACCTAAAAACGGAGGTTAGGACTTCAGAACTGTAGAGTTCAAAAGCAGAGCAGCAGAGGCTTCAGACGGAGGAACAGACCAGAAGGTTTCTCTACAGAGACTGAGGAAGAGGAGGAGACAGAAGACTGAAGGAAGCGTTACAGTGCCTTTTCAGCAACACTGTGGAGCAGAGAGGAGAAATGTAGAGTATTTGTCAGAGAGCGACAGCCTCCACATGAACACCATGATACCAGAGAAGAAGAAGCAGCGTTCTGCAGACAGACAGTCAGACAGACAGACAGACAGACAGACAGACAGACAGCATCCTCCATCAGCTCTCTCTCACCTCTTCATCGCTCTCCGGCTCCACTGCCTTCTTCTCTTTCTTCTTCTTCTTCTCGTCCTCCTTCTTCTTCTTGTCTTTGTCCGGTAGGATGTCATCCAGCCAGGCTAAGTCGTGCTGCGAGAACATCAGATCCAGCAGCTTTCGTACGACCATCAGACCCAGAATCTGCAGAGACCGATTGGTACAGCCAGGGTTTGGGTCGGTTACTCTGGCATGGACGGCGCCCCAAAACCACATGTTTCCACGTGTGTGCAGTAAGGTCGGTCCAGACTCTCCTCTGCCAGAGTCCCGTGGTGATGAGACCAGTCGGGCAGTAATGTTTAAACACGGATGTTATCGTGGTTCAGGTTCTGGATCCACTCACCATCACTGGGAAGATGATGGCCAAGAAGGTGGATTTGAGGATCCAGAGGACGGCCAGGCAGACGATCTGGACCAGCGTGAACAGATGGACCCGTCTGAGGGGGACGTGGCGCAGGAAGGAGAAGTCTGGCTGGTGTTTGGGGGGCATCAGGTACAGCTTGATCCGCTCCCAGAACTGAGACACAAACACCTTCAGTACATACTTGGTATGTCCAAACAGATGTTTGGTTCCTCTGCAGGTTTCTGTTTACTCAAAACCTTCCTTTGTGATTAAGTCTTTAGTTAAGGTTGACCGGGCGACCCAGAGTGATGCAGGTCTAGATCAGGGGTCCCCAAACTTGTTCTTGTGAGGGCCAAATATCTGTTCTCTTCTCTGATGGCTACCGGGTCGGTTTGTAGGAGAAAAAGTGCCTAAATGTAAACATTTATGGTTCCCCTGAAAGCCACAAATAGCCAAATTTTAAATAATTCATTTCTGTAATCTTCACAGAAAAAATAATACAAAAACTTTTAAAAAAAACTAGATATATTAGCAATGCTAGTGTGAACGCTGTAAGCTGAATGTGGCAGCTGAAGATGCTGAAATTGATAACTAAAACCCTGAAGCTAAAAGCTGAAGACACTGAAGTTGATAGCTGAAATGTCTGAAGCTAATAGCTAAAAACCTTGAAGCTGATAGCTAGCTAAAATATTACCAAAATACCAAATGAGCCCAAAAAAAAAAAAATGAAAACAATCGTTCGTTAGCCAAAACAGCTAGCATGTAGCTGAAATATTAGCTACGTATTAGCCAAATTAGCCAAAACAGCTAGCATAATGCTGAAATATTAGCTAATTCCAGAAAGCTGGATCAGGTGTGTTTGGCCAATAAGGAGCTTCGATGACAGGTTGGATGTAGGACACACCGGCCCTCCAGGTCTGAGTTTGACTCCCCTGATCTAGACAGCCAATCGGAAGGCTCAAATCCCTGATCCTGAAGTCCGTACCTGGATGCCACTCAGCGAAGCCACTCCCATGTAGAGGAAGACGCCGTACAGGACGGGCATGGGGATGTACTGAACCACACAGAACAGCAGAGTTAAAGCGAGGGGCGGAGACTAAAGACAAAACTGCAACAGGAAGTTCCTGGATGACCTTCAGGACCGGAGCGAGGAAGACCGAGAGTCCGGTCAGAACAAACACCAAGGTTCCCGTCAGACGTTGCTCCCTGCAAACGTCATGACAGTTTCACTTCTCCACTTCTCTTTAAAAATGTCAGAGACAGGAAGTGACATCACGACCTTGAGCTTGGCCTCACCTGACTCCCAGGAACTGCGGCTGTTCCCCAGGGGCGCTGGTTTCGCTCTCCATCTTCAGAGAGTCAATGTGGGCGATGGAGATGACGGTGGCGGCCACGTACCACGGCAGACCCATGAAGGAGCAGACCGCCATCAGCACCCCCACCCAGAACAGGTCCAGGTGGTAGCCACAGCCTTTCTGCAGAGGCGGGACGGTCCAGAAAAGAACCAAACGATGACTTCAGTCCAGAAAACGTGAAATCTCTGACCTGGAGGAGGCCGTTTGTCCTCGCACACCTTCAGCTTGTTTTCGTTGCGGTTGACGATCACGGCACTGATCTGCTGATCCATGAAGATGAGAATGGTGACCAGGAGAGCTGGAACGAAGCTGGCCAGGTACCACCACCAGGGGTTCTTCCCAAAAGGCGTCACCAACCAACCGCGGTCAATGCGTGTCGGCTACGCCACAAACGCACAACGAGCCAAATGAACAAAGAAAAACGTGGAACAAAACAATTCAGGCAGAATCATGAGTGTGCAGCAGGAAACTGAGGACACATCAGGTAAGTTTATATCATTTATGGCACAGTCGAGGCCCGGGGGCCGGATACAATTATCTGGAGGGCCGGATAGAATTATCTGGAGGGCCGGATAGAATTATCTGGAGGGCCGGATACAGGTAATTTGATTTTATTGTTATTAATGACCGATGTTATCTTGAGCTCATTTCTAACTTGTATCATTTTGACAAAATATATTTTTATGGAGAGTAAAATATTGAAAGTTATTTAAGGTTTGAGTTGATTTATTCTGGAATAATATTCCTGCCTTTTTATTATATATAATTATTTTAAAAAGTAAAAAGGTTTAAATAAAAAAAGTGCACTCTACTAGCTTTTTGGACTATTTTGGTATTAACTGATTGTTTTTAGTCTATTTTGGAATTTAGCTAATATTTCAGCTACATGCTAGTTGTTTCGGCTACGTTAGGCTTTTTTTTGTTGTTTTTTAGTCCATTTTGGAGTTAGGCTAATATATTAGCCACATGCTAGCTGTTTTGGCTAAATTTGGCTCTCTTTTATTTGTTTTTTAGGCTATGTTTAAGTTTAGGTAAAATGTTAGCTACATGCTAACTGTTTTGGCTAATTTAGACTTTTTAATTTTATTCTTTTTTTGTCTATTTTGGAGTTTAGCTGATATTTCAGATACATGCTAGCTGTTTTGGCTGCTTTAAGCTTTTTTTCCAGTTTTTTAGTCCATTTTGGAGTTAGGCAAATATTTTAGCAACATCCTAGCTGTTTTAGCTAATTTTAAACTTTTTTTCAGTTTTTTAGTCTATTTCAGAAGTTAGCTAATATTTTAGCTACATGCTAGCTGTTTGGGCTAATTTAGCCTTTCATATCACAGTTCAGGTGGGCTTCACACCTTCCAATGAATCAGACCAAACTGTAGACCAGAGGAGGAGCTAACATGAAGCTAATGTCAACACATCCTCAGTAACTGCTGCACTCTCTAACGTTTAGTCCAACAGTGTCACGTGTTTTTGATGATTCTCTAATCATGATCATGTATAAGAGCTGATCAATAGTTTCAATCACTGCAAACATGCAAACCAGAGAATCATAAATTCTTACCTGGAATTAAAAAAGAAAACAATTACCTTAAACTCTGTTGGAACGATTAGTTTGGGAGTGTCTAACCCCATCAACAAATCCAGACCCACAAACGACATGATTGACATGAAGATGGCAAAATCACTGATTAGCTTCCTCATCTATGGATCGGGACAAACACCAGAACGAAGAAACATCGACGAGAAACAGAAGAATTGAAGTTACTGCCAATGCTCAGCAAAAAGAGAGAAAGGTCCGGACATGCAGAGAGAGGACGGAAAGGTCTCAGGGGTCGGAGGACCTTGATCTCAGTGGGGACATGCAGTTTGGGAGTGTCCAGCTGCAGCAGACAGTCCAGCCCGCAGAAGACCAGGATGGAGATGATGATGGCGAAATCACTGATGAGGACACGGAGCTGGGGGGACACAGGGAGAAGACGTGGGAAAGGGCCTCCGGGAGGAGTGAGGAGGTCTCTGGAGGAGGAGTGAGGAGGTCTCTGGAGGAGGAGTGAGGAGGTCTCTGGAGGAGGAGCTAGGTGAAGATTTTGTTTTGAACCTGAAGGCAGCATGTGTGTCTGGGCTTTCTGTATTTGACTTGGCCAGCGGTCTGCGACCTGCGGCTCCAGATCCACATGTGGATCTTTTATTTCTTGCTATTTTATTTTTCTTTTATTAATTTTTATCTTCGTCCTCAGCAGTCTTACACTGCTGGGTTTTGTTATTTTAGTTTGGGATTGGACCTTGGTAGTCTTAGTATGCGGGCTTTGTTTATTTGTTTTTTATTTGACTTATTTTCTGTTTGGCCAAAGAGCCTCCATGAAGAGATAAAAGAGCCACATGTGGATCTGGAGCCGCAGGTTGAAGACCGCTGGACTAGGCCCCACCCACGTTACAAGCTGATTTCACTAAGGAGTCCACAGATTAACCCACAGTGAGGCACACAGTCCCGTCCAATCACCTGCCAGTTTACCTCCCTCACTTCCTGACCTCCGATGGGACGTAGACCATCAGGTTCGGCCGCTGCCTCATGGAGACGTTCCAAAAACAAAGTCTGATTCCATGAGAGTGAAGTCAGACCGTGAAACGGAGCCGTTAGGTCATGCCTGATGGTTCAACCAATCATTGTGGATCCTCTAAAGCTACTTTCACGCCGGGCATGTGTTGACCATTCAAGAACATGCTGTCATGAATGCACGTTCAGCCCGACGCGCTCACACCTTTTTCTACTAGCATTGGCCACGCCTACATTTGGAAGAGGTTTGGTCAGAAATGTCAAAGTAAGCAAACATTCTGAACAGCTCAAACCGAATTCATGTAAAGAGCAGAGATCCTCAACGGACATCTGCGAATGACGAATGCAAGAAACACTCGTGAACGTGAGCCGGTGTGACGGCAGCTCTAGAGGTGAAGACAGGTCAGTTTAAACTGGGAGGACCACATGCAGGGTCAGAGGTACGGAGCTCTCCAACAACCTTCCTTACCTTCGTTGGGAAGTAGCGGCTGAACTTGAACTTCTTGAGAGACACGGTCATGGAGTAGGTTCCAAAGAAGAGGATGAAGGACATGAGGGCCAGGTCAGGAACGTACTTACAGGAGCTGCCCACCAGAGCGCCTCCGTACTTAACACACTCCTTCTTACTCAGCTGACTCCAGTCCAGATCTGTCAAGTTAAACTGTGACGGCACAGAGGAGGCGAGGAGAGGATGGGAAGGAAGGACGGAGAGGACGGGGAGGACGGGGAAGAGGAGGGGAAACAGACAGAAGAGAAAAAAAACAAGCGATAACAGAAGAAAAGAATCCAGAACCAACAAAGAGTCTTAGAGTCCGATGGAAGAGGATCACCTGGTGTGGTTGGTGTGTCTTAAGAAAATACGTAAGAAGGGCTCAAACCAAACAGACTAATACTCAGAGGGATCCCAAAGATCCTCTCAGCATCATCTGGGATCGACCCAAACCTCCGCTGGGATCAACCTGACCCGGGCTTTTTGTCCCGCTCTTCTAGCTCATCATTAAATTACTGTAGCAGACGACAGAGGAAATCCCATCCAGATCATGAAAATCCAACGATCTGAAATCCAAACTGGACATAGAATGTTCTTGAACATCTATAATATCCAAAGCTGACTGGGATTTTACCCATCAAACCCTGCAGTCCTGTTAGACGTCCAGATCGTCTCTATTTTTGGGTTCGTTGGTTGGAGACGAGTCCCAGACGTCTACATGAGAGCAAACTAGATCTAGTATGTGTATGTCTAACTGTGACGTAAAAATACAGAACGTCACAGAACGTTACTTTTCTTAAAAGTTATTTAAAAGTTTGAAATAAGTTCAGGAAATTGACTTAAAATGTAACTTTTTTTTAATTTAAGATCAGTATTAAAATGATTGCAGACATAATTATTAAGAAGGAATAAATACAGTTTTATTTAGCGTATTTCTTTCAATTAGTTATTTTAATTTAAGTAAAGACTTCAACTAAAAATAAAAAAAATCAGTTACTATCTGGTGCGTACCAGTTACTGACCAAAAAGAATAATAATTTGTATCTGGTTAGTAACTGTTGAACACCAGATAGTAAGTATTGAATTACATTGTAATAATGTCCTAATTCAGTTTTGTTACCTGGGATTCTTTGATCGTCTAACATCCTGAGAAGATTTTACTCCGAATTTAAGGCTTAATAAAGGAAAGGAATCACATTTAGCGAGTTTTACTTCTTGAAGTTGAAATCTGACCTGGATGGAATTCACCGGATTGTGTCAGACGTTCAATGGAAGAACTGAACCCAAAGAACAACCTGGAGATTCCAGGAACACCTTGGAGGAAATGTGTCAAAGTCACGGCCCGGGGGCCGGATCCGGCCCTCCAGGTCATTTTATTGTTATTAATGACCGATGTTATCTTGTGCTTTTTTCTAACTTGTATAATTTTGAAAAAATATATTTTTATGGAGATTAAAATATTGAAAGTTGAAAAGTTAATTTACTCTGGAATAATATTCCTGCCTTTTTATTTTTTATAATTATGTTAAAAAATTGTCACTCTGCTGGATTTTTGGACTATTTTGGCATTTACTGAAATTCTTAGGCAGTTTTGGAGTTTAGCTAATATTTCAGCTACATGTTAGCTGTTTTGGATATTTTTGTGTTTTTTTTTTCTTTTTGTTCTTTGGCTGTTTTGGAGCTTAGCTAATATTTTAGCAACATGCTAGCTGTTTTGGATATTTTTTTTGTTTTTAGGCAGTTTTAAGGTTGTGCTAATATTTCAGCTACAAACTAGCTATTTGGGGCTTTTTTTAAGCTCTTTTGGAGCTTAGCTAATATTTTAGCAACATGCTAGCTGTTTTGGAGCTTAGCTAATATTTTAGCAACATGCTAGCTGTTTTGGCTAACCTAAGTTTTTTGGACTAATTTAGCTAATATTTTAGATGGCTATCAGCTTCAGTGGCCATATTCATCTTCCAGTTTTCACACTAGCATTATCACAGGTAATGTTATCCATCTAGTTCCTAATTATGTTAAAAATTGTGTTTTTTTTAAAACATGTAGTTACAGAGTTAATAAATGTTGATCCTGTGCGACCCAAGGCGTGTTTTCCATTTCGGCCCCCCTGTGATTGACTTTGACACTCCTGCCTCGGAGCTTCCTGCCTCCAGGCTGCAGATGCTTCCATCACGTCAAAGCGTCTGGCTCTTTTGTGATAACCAGAGATGTTTCCTCAGAAACACCTCCACCTCCTTGTTTTATTCATGAACTCTCCGCTTCAGCTGGAGGTTGTCTTGTTTTCAAAGCTTTGTGGTGTTTGGGAGCGACGTTTAAACTCGGCTGTGTGCCTCGGCTCAGATAAAAAAAATACCATCACTTTCTCTGCTCCTGAACGCCTCACCAAGATGAGGAAGAAAACCTTTTTCTGTCTGATGTTTCAGAATACATTTTCCGTATTGTGCCTTCTTTCTTACAGCTTCCCTTTAGGGGAAAAAAAAAACATAATATTCTGGAAATTATACGTCTGACCAAATATGTGCATTGAAATTCAAATTTCTGTTTTCCTGTGGCTGAATATTCTGAAAAACGGCTCAGAATCTGTTGTGAAAAACAACCAATGAGGCGTCTGAACCCAGGGGACGCCGGCGGTATTCTGACCCTCCCGTGTCCTCTGTCACTTACCAGCAGAGTCATGTTATCGTCTGCCAGCGGAGCTGAAACATTCAAGCCCAGCGCAGATTCTGAGGAGGACAAAACAAAGTCTTCAGCGTTCAAACAAATGACCGTTTCCCTGAATGTCAGAGACTCCGCCTCCGTCAGGTTCATCACAAACGCAGACTCACTTTTTCAGACGCCATCCGAGAACGAAGCAGAAACAAAGCAAACACAAAAATCAGCAGAGTGAAGAACAAACATTAGCTTCCATTAGATAAGAACGAGACTTTTGTTGAAGTTCTGATCAGAAAACTGCAGGTTTGCATTGAAGTCTCGAATCAGCTCATTTTTTCTTTTTCTTTTTGCAAACGTGGAAAAAATGAAAATTTTCAAGAAATTTATGGTAGAGTGTTGGTCCTGAAGCCGGGAGGTTGTGGGTTTGAGGTTAAAATACGGCAACAAATGGGACCAAAAAGGTGAATGTCGCTTTTCCCACTTCGCCCTACCAAACTCCATGATTAAAAATGGCTGAGAAAAAGGTCTGTTTCACAGTAAATCTAAATGTAAAACATGAATTAACAACTATTCCTAAACATGTTTGTTTGCTCTTAACTTTTGAGTGTAATGAAATAAAAAAGATTAGCACAAAATGCAATGTAATCGAAGGAGCTAAGGCTTTGGAGTTCAGAGGTTAAAGGAGATTCACTCAATGTCTCCCTTGACTTTCCTTGAAGGTCCTGGAATGGACGATTGACGCCCTTGAAGGTTTGAAGACTCACCCTGGTCCGGGGCGATGCATTCACACTTGTAGGAGGTGATGTAGTCCGGTTTGAAGCCCTGGTTGATTGGATAGTACTTGAAGCACGAGACCTGTGGAACATAGACGGGTTACATCAGAGTTTTTCAGCCTTTTTGAGCCAAGGTACACTTTTCTCCTGACAAAACTTCTGCAGCACAGCAGCATCCAAACGTGTTAAACAGGAGAACCTCTATAGTCTGTATTGAGGTTCAGTCCCTACAAAGTCTCAAAACAACTTTTTGTAATAATTCAGGCAGAAAAGCTGGAAGTAGCAAATGTTGTAATAAAATATTTCTATAATAATTTTCAACTAAATTGGTTGAAAATTTTCTCAAGTAGTTGTTTTTCGTTTTATTAATAAATGTATTAATATGTGATTTAATGTGACCTCATAAAAAAACAATAATACATTCTTTACAAAGAGTAATTTTTAAAATATTTCTTTAAATGTTTGTGCCAGAGCAAATATAATTTTTGAACAATTATATGATCACAACATGCTTGTTTTTTTACACACAAAAAAAAAACATTCATGTATATGTTCAGTTATAACACAAAAAGTGAACATTTTGAAGTGTTATTATTTTTTATTTAGTCTTAGTACAAAATGTTACTCTAACAAAAAATGTTTTATTTATTTTTGGGTGAATAAATTGTTTTATTTTAGTGGGATAGTGCAGACGTGCTGTCACTTTAACCCAATGCATTGTGGGAGATGCAGTTCAAAAACTGACACTCAAGCTGGACAAACTCACGTCTCTGAGCTTCATTATATTGTTCACTTTTTCACGGATAACACGAACTTTAGATGATATTTTAGTTGGAACTGAGAGACGTCATGAGAACAAAAAAGTGTTTGATGTTAACAATTTTTGATTGGTCAGATTGATGACATGATTTAACCTCCAAGAATGATTGGTGGAGACAGTTGGAGGGGCGGAACTTTTCCAAAAACAGCTAGCTGTATGGAGCTAAATCTGGGCCAATATTATTTGAAACCGAAATAAAATATTTTGAAAAAAATATTAATGTTTGGCCAAAAAAATAGTTCTCAAAACTCAAAATTTCAATTTCAAACCTTTTTTTTTCGTTTATGAATCTGAAAGTTTCAGTTACAAAACTTTTGGCCCTCTTGTGGTGCGTTGGGACGGGGCTAACACGAGGACCAATCAAAATCGATGAGGGGCGGAACTTCAGTCCCGGTGCATTCACTGACTCTGATGAGTGAGAACTGTAATAATTACTGTCAGAAAATGGCTGTTTAGCCCCGCCCCAACGCGCCACAAGAGGGCCAAAAGTTTTGTAACTGAAACTTTCAGATTCGTAAACAAAAACAAAGTTTTGAAACTGAAAAAAAAAGTTTTGAAATTGAAATTTTGAGTTTTGAGACCTATTTTTTGGCCAAACATTAATATTTTTTTCAAAATATCTTATTTCCATTTCAAATAATATTGGCCCTGATTTAGCTCCATACAGCTGTGGCTTAATTGTGGGAATGTCATTCTTATCAAAAAGTCTTTATTGGAATCAAACACAAATAAAATAAAAGTATTTTATGCTCTTTCAAATTCCCAACTATTCAGTGCTTCATCAGAGCCTGTTTAGATGAAAACAGAGCAGATCTCCTGGTGATAGAAAAGGTTTTAGATCAGTGAAAATGAATAATTTCTCACGGCACACCTGAACATCTCTCACGACACACCTGAACATCTCTCACGACACACCTGAACATCTCTCATGACACACCTGAACATCTGTCATGGCACACCTGAACATCTCTCACGACACACCTGAACATCTCTCACGACACACCTGAACATATCTCACGACACACCTGAACATCTCTCACGACACACCTGAACATCTCTCATGGCACACCTGAACATCTCTCACGACACACCTGAACATCTCTCACGACACACCTGAACATCTCTCACGACACACCTGAACATCTCCCACGACACACCTGAACATCTCTCACGACACACCAGAACATCTGTCACGGCACACCTGAACATCTCTCCCAGCACACCTGAACATCTCTCACGACACACCTGAACATCTCTCACGACACACCTGAACATCTCCCATGACACACCTGAACATCTCTCACGGCACACCTAAACATCTGTCACAGCACTCTAAAAACACTGGGTTAGAGATTCAAACATCCTGACGAGGTACATAGAAGTCCCTCACCATCTTCTTGATGGCATCAGAGATGAAGATGAAGGAGATGAGGCTGGAGAAGCCCTCCTCCGTGAAGCGGGTCATGTACTTGATGATGTAGCTGGCGTCGGACAGCACCAGAACAAAGCACTGCAGACAGGAGTGAAGGCCGATCCACAGACGGAGCTCCATGTAGTCCACGCCGTTGCTCCTGTGGGGGCAGCCAGCGGCGCTCAGAGACGGACGGCGTTTCCGTTACCTACCGCTTTGTGCTCGTCTTACTTGCTGAACTCAAACAGAAGTTTTTCAAAGATGAGAATGGGTCCAGTGGAGCTGAGGATGATGAGGGGCTGTCCACCGAACAGGCAGAAGACGGTTCCCGCCAGAGCAGTGCCGAGAAAGCTCTCCATGACTCCCTGAGGAGACGGAGAGGATGAGACACACGGGAGGCGTTTAGGGATGTCAGGTACTGCAGGGATGAAGACCTGGTAGTTGTCTGTAGCATCTCCCAGCAGGCCTCCGAAGGTAATGGCGTTGGTAATGCAGCCCAGGTAGATGAAGAGCACTGCAGAAATGGACTGGATATGGAAGCCATCGTAGATATCGCTACAATAGAATGGAATCTTCCTTTTGATGTCGAGCCACAATCCACCGCCAATCCTGTCGGAAGAAAGCAGAGGAAGCTTTGACCCCAACTCAACTGGTCAGGAATTACCGTGTTAACGGTTAAAGTTACAATATCTTAAAGATTTTGTGTTTGAGCGTCACCGACGATGCCTCAGATGTTAGAGGGTTAAAGTCTATAGACTTCATCACTGAAATGAAACACTGGAGGTCTTTGAACACCACCAACGCTTAGACATCCCTCTTCCTCCATACCTCCCGGTGAATTTCAGCTCCTCTCCGAGCTCGTGGGGAGCAGGAAGCTCCTCGTCCTCTCCTGGAGCCGCTCCACCAGCCGAGCCGTTCATCTGGCCGAGCTCGTTCAGGTTCAACACCGACTTCCTGGTCAGGAGACACAAAAGCTCTGGATGACACAAGATTGGCAGAAACACAACCTGAGCTCCGTCTTCTTCTTCAGTGGTGGATAAAAGGGTATGAGGACAGTTCCATTGAATCCTGTTGAGGTTTTATTTTTACCCATAATTCAAGGTAATATTCAGTTTTCTATTCATAGTTTAAAATTCAGCATGAAAAACACAATTAAAGCAGACATTTTAAAAATGAAAATATTCAATTAAAAAACAGTTAAAATGCATTTCAAAATTTACAATTTAAAAACGTAATTTGACCTTTCATTCTGAAAATAGATTTATTTTAACTTACTATAAAATCTCATAAAAATTAATAATTAAATTCATGGTTTGTAATTTAATTTGAATTTTGACCAAAAAAAAAAAGAAAAAGATTTCTCATATTAAAATTCAATTGATTTTTAAGTAAGTTTAACATGAATTTAAAACAAACAATGCATTGAAATGATTTTTAGTAATTGAATTGTAAATTTCAAAATTCATTTTCCTTTGAATTATAATTGCAGATGATTTTTTTTTCCTTCAAATTTTTACTTTTTAAACTTTTAAGATTGAAATGCGATTTTTTGTATTAAATTCTAAATTGTAAAATTAGATTTTACATTGAAAACCTCAATTGCAAATTGAAATTCCATAATTTATTTTTAAATTAGAAAATTAATTTTTAATTCAAAATGACAGAAAATTTTAAATTATGGGTGTAAAAAAACTTTCACTGAATTTACTATCCGACCAAACCCTTAGAATGAACTGAAATCATCATAGACACAAATCCAGAGTAAGACTGAGTCGCCGTGCCTCATCTCAGCTGACGGGACTTTCTTCGGGGGTTCGATGCGTATTTTGGGGTCCCACTCTCCTGGAGGGAGAACGATCACCTCGTCCAGAAACTCGTCGACTCCTGCGATCAGGTCCTCTCGCTCCCTCGCTTTATAAGCGACGTCGCTGAACAGCTGCAGAGAGAGGAGAACTAAGAACAGAAGTATCGCAGGCGCCCCGAGACCCGTTTGGCCGTCGCTCACGTCGTCCACCATGAGGGTGGCGATGGCTCTGCCGATCTCATTGTAGGATTTGGTTTTCCCTTGAGGCCCCAGCAGGATGAAGAGGAACCTGTCAGGAGAGACGATGGAGGATTCAGACAGATCCAGGGAGGATGGAGGAGCGGGAGACTGAGGACCATCACCTGGTTGGGACGGGAACCTCGGTGAGCCCCCCCAGAGTCGTGGCCTGAGCCAAACGCACGAAGGCCACAAACGGTTTGTCCAAGAAGTCCACCTCCCCGATCAGGACGTTTGAGGCTTCGGCGTCACGAGGAATCTTCTTCATGAACTTGTTCTTCAGCTGGAAGGGAAACGAGATCCAAACAACTCCTGTTTACATGTGTCTGAATCCCTCGGAACGTCGTGACATTTTCCATCATTCCTTCGACGTCGTTCTCTTCAAATTATGTGGAGAAGAACCTGAGACTGAAACCGGATCACAAGAATGAATCTGCTCTCAGCTAGATTTAATCCATCCATCCGTCCATCCCTCCATCCATCCCTCCCTCCATCCATCCATCCATCCATCCATCCATCCATCCCTCCATCATCCATCCATCCATCATCCATCCATCCATCATCCATACATCCATCCATCCATCATCCATCCGTCCATCCCTCCATCATCCATCCATACATCCATACATCCATCCATCCATCCATCATCCATCCATACATCCATACATCCATCCATCCATCCATCATCTATCCATCCATCCATCATCCATCCCTCCATCCATCCATCCATCCATCCATCCATACATCCATCCATCCATCCATCCATCCATCCATACATCCATCATCCATCCATCCATCATCCATCCATACATCCATACATCCATCCATCATCCATCCATACATCCATACATCCATCCATCATCCATCCATACATCCATACATCCATCCATCCATCATCTATCCATCCATCCATCATCCATCCATCTATCATCTATCCATCCATCCATCCATCCATCTATCATCTATCCATCCATCCATCCATCCCTCCATACATCCATCCATCCATCATCTATCCATCCATCCATCATCCATCCATACATCCATCCATCCCTCCATACATCCATCATCCATCCATACATCCATCCATCCCTCCATCCATCATCCATACATACATCCATCCATCCATCCATCATCCATCATCCATCCATCCATCTCTTCTATGTTTTTGGTACTTAAGCCGTAGTCACACCGTACGGTACGCGGTTGTCAGGTTTTTGGGTTGTCCGTGGAGGATGATAGAGATTCATTTAACTTAATATAAAATCTCAATTTTGCAGTAGCTTTAGGATATGAGATAATCCACATATTTTTGGTGCTCTGTCACTAAAATGAACCGTCGTCTTAGCCTGTTCTCCTCAGAGACGTTTGGCCAAATTCATGATATTGTCGTCTAGATTCAAAAAATAAAGCCTGGTTTGTCCCTCTGCGATCTATCTGCACAACAATTGTGTATTTTTTTAAATGTAAGTTAATATAAAAATGATACTTTTTTTTCAAGCATCCCTAAATCTGAATTGTACAAATTAAAAGCTTTTAGAGTTTTAGAGTTTCTTTATTTTTTTTTTTACCAAAAACCAAAAAAACAAACATGTTTTGTTGCAGATTTAAAAACGTTGTTTCTCCTCCTCCTCTTCCTCAGTGAGGAAGCACGTGGCAGTGGAGTGGTGGGTGCTTAAATTAAAATCTCCTCATAATCTGTTAATGCCGCTTTCAGAGTCAATTCCGCCGCCGCTCGCCTTTCACTCCGACCGCGCGGACGTCTTGTTCCTCGTTCCTGTAAACAAGGCGCTCCAATCTTTACCCTATGACTGCCTCACGCCTCAGATCAAAGCGTTCGGGTCCCAAAGACGGAGGGGTCACATGAGTGCAGGACTCTGTCGGTCCGTTTGAAGCTCCGGTCCAGATCGTTTTTGGGACTAAAGGTAGTTTATCAGCCTTGAAATTAATCATTTTGTTTTGCATCAGACATATTTGTCATTAGGAACATTTTTGTTGGAAAGTCCACAATAAGGGATGTTGGAATGAAGAGACGCCAGCTTTTCCAGAGACTTCTGGGTATTTTCCCGAGACTTCTGGGTATTTTCCCGGGTCGGATTTTTGAATTGTAGAAAATTAAAAAAAAAATGGTAAACGCCATACATAGTGCACTAAGTTGTGAGGGAATTTGGACATAGTCCTGGAAAACAAGCTGAAGAACCAGGGATGAGAACAGCAGCTGTGGGTTTGATTCCCAAGCATCACTGCTCAGTGGAGGATTCCTTCTGTTTCCAAAACAGCAAAAATAGCTTGTTTTAAACTAAATTTATACGTTACGTTTTATTTAGCGTAAACAAAAAGTGATGGTTCACAAGAAACTTCCAAGATTTGTTTCTTGGTTTTTCAGCTCCTCGTCTACAGATGACACTCAGCTCTTTATTACCTTCAAGCTGGAGGAAAAGTCTAAATATCTGAGCATGTAAGATTCTTCTACTCTACTTAACAATGTTCTAAAGACAGTCCATTGGGTGGGATAAAGTAGAGATAGAGTTTTATGTATTAATAAGTTTACCTACCTGCCAATTAAAAAAAACATCACTAATAAGACATACATTTGAGGTAGAATAAAATAAAATAAAAAAATCTGACTAAATAATACTTCCCAGAGTTTTCATGAATTCAATCTTACTAGAAAATTTATTGTTTTTGGAACCTGACCATAAATGCATTTCTTGTAAAAGTGAATAAATCTACCAAAACAAATGTTAGGACAACTCCAGGCCTCGAGGACCAATGTGTTGTCTTCATGTGTGATTACCTGCTTCAGGTGTGTCCAGCCCATTAGAACATGCCACAGTCGGGGTATGTAAGAAAAATGCATAATTGCAGCCCTTAAAGCACGTGTCATAGTCAAGGCCCGGGGGCCGGATCCGGCCCTCCGGATAATTCTATCCGGCCCTCCAGATCATTTTATTGTTGTTAATGACCCGATGTTATCTTATTTCTAACTTGTATAATTTTGACAAAATATATTTTTATGGAGAGTAAAATATTGAAAGTTATTTAAGGTTTAAGTTGATTTATTTTGGAATACATTAATTTTTTTATTGTTTTATATATGTATTATTTTTAAAATTTTATATCATTTTTTTTCCTTTTTATTATTCATAAGTATGTTAAAAAGCTATGGTTTTAACATTTTTTAAATTAGCATTCTGCAGCTTTTTGGATTTTTTTGACATTTACTAACATTTATTTAGTCTATTTTGAAGTTTAGCAATTTTTCAGCTACATGCTAGGGTAGATCGTGGGTAACCTAACCTTTTTTTGTTTGTTTTTTTAGGCTAATTTTGTCATTTAGCTAATATTTTAGCTGGCTATCAGCTTCAGCCTTTCCAGCCATTGCCCTCAGTGATTTCAGCTAGCAGCGTTAGCATTTTTAGCTATTAATTTTAGTTTTTTTAGCTATCAACGCTAACATCTTCAGTGGCCAAATTCAGCTTACAGCATTCACACTAGCATTATCAAAGATAATGCTATATATCTAGTTCATAATTATGTTAAAAAGTTGCGGTTTTAAAATTTTAAAAATGTGTCCAATAGATGTTTATCCTGTTCGACCTAAGGTGTGTTTTGGATTTTGGCCCCTTGTGCGATTGAGTTTGACACCCCTGACCTTAAAGCCTGGAGCTGCGCATCTGTTGGATTATTAGATTGCACTGACCTCAGAACTCAAGAGGACCTACCTGGTCTGTGCTGGGAGTGTCTGAGATGTCGTTCATGCTTCGGCTCTGAAACGGATCTGGAAGGAGAGACCGTCATCAGAAATCATGTACAGACTGAAACAACTCATGACATCACATTTCAAAGCTGGAGTGTTTTAGAAAGAAAACACACAAGTTACTAAAAACAAATCAAAATTGGGTCTACTTTAGTTGCGCTGACAGCACTGAAAGTTACACACTACCTTTTCTACACAGAGGATTACATCCTCGCAGCAAACATTTTTTCCTTTGAGCTGATTTTAATAGAATAGCAGAGGAAGTGAAAAAGAACAGAGAACTACAGAAAATCCTCCAGTAATCCCGTTAAACCCGATGGGTCACAGGAGAAACCAGCAGAGGGGCTGGAAATCTCTTAAGTAAACACGTTATTCCCAACATTTACAGTCGTGATGTCAGCAGTTAGATGAACACAGACGCACACGGAAAGCAACTGAAACCATGCAGTTAGCTTGATTAAAACACACATTCAAGCAAAATGTCAAGAATTAGAGATGAGGGTTTGGGAGACGTCTGTAGAGGAGAAGTTCTCTGATCCTTTCGTTGAGGAATAGTAATGTTCTTCCTGACTTTGATTTTAGAGGTGCAGTACAATTATAGTGTGGCTGCCTGGTTCCTGCCTGCCCAGAGTCTCGGCGTGTTTAGTGCTGCCACAAACCATTATTTTATCAGTCGACTAATCGGGTCATTCTTCAAGTGGATGTAAAGCACACATCTTAACCATCATTAACTTTAAATGAACTAAAAATAAAGATAATTAAGACAATAGTTTATTAAACTTTTAATGAATCATGCAGCCTCTGTACTTCATTAGTTTCTGGGATTAAAACAAGATCAAATCAAATGAAAGAGACCAGGAATACACTTTCCATCAAACTCTGTTTGACAGGTGACCTTTGACCCTGCAACATCCATCAAACTCGTTTTGACAGGTGACCTTTGACCCTACACCATCCATCAAACTCTGTTTGACAGGTGACCTTTGACCCTACACCATCCATCAAATTCCTTTTGACAGGTGCCCCGCCCCTCAAGATGACGTAACGATTTAACATCAGCTTTATATATAAAGGTTATTTAGGGTCAAAGGTCACCTGTCAAAATGAGTTTGATGGAAAGTACATTCCTGATCTCTCTAATGAAGTCGGCATCTGAAACTATTTTTCACTAAAGGTAAAGTTTTGGTCTCACTGACTCAAATAATTAAAAAAGAGCATTTTTTGGTGCTGAACTTTACTACACTCTGACTCCATATAATATAAAGTAACGACTAATCGACTATTAACTTAGTCGACTATTTTAATAGTCAATTAGTCGACTAATCGTGGTGAGCCATCAGTGGGTCACCACGATTAGTCGAGGAAATCTCACTATGATTTTTCTCTCTCATGTTTTCTGCTGCTGAATTCTCCTCAGTTTATAGACATATTCATGTCTGCAACATTCAGATTCAGATTTTTGTGACCCTGATATCTGAGGCTCCAGCAGAACTCAGGAGATCAACTGAGTGTTTGTTCAAGCAATGATAAGGCCATAAAAACCAAAGCATGTTGGGTAGCATTAGCTTCCTACCATAAAGGTTAATCTGAAATGACTTAAAGTACTTTTTCTTTGAAAACCAGATTATGGTTCACCCCGGGAACCGCAGTGTAAACCGTAACAGGTACTAGCAGACTTTGACGTGTGCGAGTTGGTGTGGGTGTTGAGACTCACGCAGGCGGCCAAGGCTGCTTGACTGCCGAGAGCGTAGGTCTTCTGTGGAGCGGTGGATCCCAGAAGCTGAACTAGTACTACGACTCAGATTAACATGAGGACTACGGTCTGACAGAGCAGCAGCAGATGAGAACACAACGAGCACAGAAGAGTTGATTGGACGAGGAGAGGTCAAGCAGATGGAGATCAACATGGCAGAAAACAGAGGAAGCATGAGGATGAGCAGAAGTCAAGACGCGTTGGTCCATGATTGCTGATCAGCCGCTGAAGATGCAGACTTACTGGCGGCCGTGTTGGAGGACTTTCCGATGTCTGCCAGTGAGCGATGGATTGGTTTCTTGGTTTGGTGGCGATGCTTCCTGAGCAGCACGAAGATGATCTTCTCCTTCAGATCAGGTGGAACGAGGCCGTCAACTATCTGACGATCCACGATCTCCTCTGCGGGGAAAGTTCAAGTCCCAGTTTAGCTCCAACAAAAATGTTGATCAATACATATTTGCTGCATCTTAAAACACTAATGTTTGAAAAATTTGAATAACTCCAGTTTTTGAGAACAAACATAAACTGTAAGGTAACACTCCACTATTGGATAGTGAGTTTACAACTGAAAAAGTGATTTATTTATCACTTTTTTACTTATTTAACAACCAACCAGTCTATATGTTTACTTTATTTATTTGTTCATTTGTTTGTTTGTATTTTTCCCCGGGACCTGAGTTCCAATCTCTGCCAGTGACATTAATTTGTCCACTGGTCTTACATTATAAATCCTTTGAATCCTTTGAATCTTCAAGACAAAAATGCAGTAATTCAACCCCTAAATGTCTGTATCTTACAATGATTTACAAGTTCTGTTGAATGGAGAGCAGAAGATAAAAAGAGCATTTCCACACCAACAATCAGAGGAAACTTCAGGGATTGACATTAAATGGTGATGTGATCTCAAAAAGACGAGTTTGGCCTCAAAGCTCTGAATCATAAAGACCGGACTCTGGAAGAAAGGTAGACAGTCAAGAAGGTCTACTGAGTCCTTTTATAGAATGACGGGGCATCAAAGGATGAAGAAAGGCGGTGAAGTGCCCCTCCTGTCATGTCTGTGGGGGTGTCAGTGATCTGGCAAAGCATTCCCAACTCCATGTCAACAAATCCTCACTGCTCAGTGGATGATTCATTCTATTTCCAAAACATAGTAAAATACCTTAGTTTGGACCAAATGTATCTGTTACATTTTATTTAGCACAAATTAAAATTGACGGTTCACAAGAAATTTCAATGATTCGTTTCTTAGTTTTCAGCTCCTCGTCTTAAAGGTCAGCTTCTATGCAGATGACACTCAGCTCTTTATTACCTTCAAACTGGGGGGAAATTCTAAATATCTGAGCATGTAAGATTCCTCTGCCTACCTTTACAATGATCTGAAGATGGTAAAATGGTAAATGGCATATACTTTGTTACGGCTATTAGTTTTTTTCTTTTTTTGTGTATTTTCTGTCAGAGTGGGACTTCTGTGTATTTGGTGGATCAATGTTTGTGTGTCTGTCTTTGATTTCTTTCAGGTGTGGTGCTGGAGGGCGTGGCTCCCCATTGGACCAAAGCTTTTCAGGCCACCTCCGTGTCATTTTTGACGTTTTGGGTGTCCCCAACTTTTTTAATGTGCTGGCTATTCCCATGAAATTAGGGTTCTCATATTTTGGGGGTCCAAAGGCTTCTTGGTACCGGGTCACAGACAGGATTACACTAATCCGGGGTCCCCAATCCTCGGGATGTTGAGTGTTACCGGACCAGTACTGGACCGGTACAGGATAGGGTACCACTACCGGTAAGTGTTCCTAACTCAGGACCAGTACCATAACCCTAACCCAGTACCGGTTCTGCGTCTGTTACCTTGTCCCAAGGGTTGAGGACCCGTAATTCAGTGGGAACAGCCAGCACGTCAAAAAACGATGAGTTAGGGACATCAAAAAGTGTCCAATGTCACACAGGGTACAGCACTCTGTGAACAACCAGCTTCTTTACAATTCCCCTTTTTAATTCTTCAGGATGTGATGATGATTGGATGACTGGACAGCTGTCATGCCTGTGGTCTTCCTGGTAGCTTGGTTCATTCTTCTACCCTAAAATGTTGTCCTGCCCGGATCTGGTCTTGCTTTCGTGGCGCTTTGGCTGAACGCCGTTCCCTGGTGTGACTCACCAACAATCTGTGGCAGCGAGTACCCCTCCAGGTCCAGCATGATGGTTCCCGTCTGCAGACAGGTTCTGAGCTCAAACAGGCTGTGGAGGGTCAACGTGGAGACGTGGGGCTTGCTCCATCTTTCTCCTCCCTCTTCCACCTTCTCCTCAAACTTCACCCACCTGCAGAGAGAAGACGCCATCGGTAAGAGGCTCGACCCAGCGGGCTCAGTCGGCTGGACTCTTTGCCGTTCCGGTCATTAACATTCTATAGGAGTGTCAAACTCAATCGCACAGGGGGGCAAAATCCAAAAAAATTACTTATGCCGTGGGCCGAACAGAAAAAACATTTAGCTGAAGATGCTGAAATTGATAGCTGAAAACACCGAAGCTGATAGCCAGCTAAAATATTAGCAAAATGCCAAATTAGCCTAAAAAAAAAAAAAAAAAAAAAAGAAAAGGTTAGTCACAGCAGCTAGCATGTAGCTGAAAAAATGGCTAAAAATAAAAATATCCTAAAAAACAGAAAAAAAAGGTTAAATTAGACAAAACAGCTTAAATTTAAATATTAGCTAAACTCCAAAACAGCCTAAAAAGCAAAACAAGAAAAAAGCCAAAATTAGCCAAAACAGCTAGCATGTAGCTGAAATATTAGCTAAACTCCAAAATAGCCAAAAGAATTAGTAAATGCCAAAATAGCCCGAAAAGCTAGCAGAATGCTAATTTTTAAAACTTTAAAACTGTAACTTTTTAACATAATTCTGAATAATAAAAATACAGGAATATTATTCCAGAATAAATCAACTTAAATAACTTTCAATATTTTACCCTCCAAAAAAATATATTTTCTCAAAATTATACAAGTTAGAAATGAGCTCAAGATAACATTGGGTCACTAATTACAATAAAATCAAATGGAGGGCCGGATCAGGCCCCCGGGCCTCGACTTTGACACATGTTGTAGAACAATGAAATCTAAATGAGATGCTGTACAGTTGAAGCTCTGAAGCTTCTGCATCTTCACCTCGCAGACTCCTTCCACTCCAGCTCGTCGCCGTCCCGCTGCAGCGTGTCCATCTCAGTGAAGATGGTAGGTGTTGGGGCGCCATCGTCCTCCCCCAGGATGCTGCGTAGCCGCTCTGCAGCCGGAGACACTGGAACCAGAGAACGGTTTAAGCTGACAGTAACTGATGGATGTGGAAACAAAAGCTCAGAGGAACCAGGATGTTCTGACGACTCAGACAGCACAAACACCAACCAGTTTTAGCCTAGAGAGAAGCTGCAGCGGAGACGGGTTTCAACCACAAGATAAACTTGACATCTGTGTAATCCACATTTCTGCTCCTGGATTCATGTTGGTTTCATGACTTTAGACTTCTCTATCAGGCTCTATCAGGGGATAGTTTTTCCAAATAAACGTACAGGTGCTTCAAACTAAATCCAAGTGGAGAAGAACACAAGCTAAATGTAAAAAAACAATGTTCCTATTCTTTCATTCATAAGCCAAAGATTTGATTTATTTATCTTCACTGTTTGCTCCCGGAGGTGATGCTTCAAGCGTCAAACAGCCTTTCGTGGACAGTAGGGCTGCCACAAACGATTATTTTAATAGTCGACTAATCACCGATTATTTTTTCCGATTAGTCGACTAATCGGGTCATGCACAAAGTTGATGTAAAACACAAATCTTAACCATCATTCACTTTAAACTAACTAAAAACTATATATATTCACACTAGCATCATTATAGATGAAATGTAAGCTGAATTTGGCCGCAAAAGATGCTAGTGACGATGGCTGAAGATGCTGATAGCCAACTAAAATATGAGTTAAAGGACAAATTAGCCTAAAAAAAGCATAAGTTAGCAAAGACAGCTAGCATGTAGCTGAAATAAAAACTCCAAAATAGCCTAAAAAAACCTTAATAAATGCCAAAATAGTCCAATAAGCTAGCATAACACCATTATAACTTTCAACTTTACTACACTGACTCCATTTAATATGAAGTAACGACTAATCGACTATTAAATTAGTCGTCGACTATTTTAATAGTCGATTAGTCGTCGATTAGTCGACTAATCGTGGCAGCCCTAGTGGACAGGTTGAGTAATTATTACCACAAAATACCTGCGACCGTTTGCAGGATCACAACACTCATGATTGATGGGCAAACCAGAAAGAACTCAGTGACAGACAAGAACAGCGAGTAACGCTTGATGTGAAGATGGAGAAAAACCCAGTACCAGTATCCTAACCCTAACCTGGTACCAGTATCCTAACCTGGTACTAGTATCCTAACCCAGTACCAGTATCCTAACCAGTATCAGTATCCTAACCCTAACCTGGTACCAGTATCCTAACCTGGTACTAGTATCCTAACCCAATATCAGTATCTTAACCCAGTACCAGTCTCCTAACCCTAAAATGGTACTAGTATCCTAACCCAGTACCAGTATCCTAACCCTAACCTGGTACTAGTATCCTAACCTAGTACCAATATCCTAACCCTAACCTGGTACTAGTATCCTAACCCAGTACCACTATCCTAACCCAGTACCAATATCCCAACCCTAACCTGGTACCAGTATCCTAACCCAGTACCAATATCCTAACCCTAACCCGGTACTAGTATCCTAACCCAGTACCAATATCCTAACCCAGTACCAGTATCCTAACCCAGTACCACTATCCTAACCCAGTACCAATATCCCAACCCTAACCCAGTACCAATATCCTAACCTGGTACTAGTATCCTAACCCAGTACCAATATCCTAACCCAGTACCAGTATCCTAACCTGGTACCAATATCCTAACCCAGTACCAATATCCTAACCCTAACCCAGTACCAGTATCCTAACCCAGTACCAGTATCCTAACCCAGTACCAGTATCCTAACCCAGTACTAGTATCCTAACCCAGTACCAGTATCCTAACCCTAACATGGTACTAGTATCCTAACCAGAGAATTTAAGGATATTTGGGACCAAACGTCGTTGGTAGAAATTTCCCGGGACACTTGACCCTCATAGGAACTCCGATAAGAGAACGAGTGTAAATACAAAAGAACAGTTAGCCTGGTTTCATGACTCAGTCTTTGTTTTTTTTTAACCGTCTGTTTTCTTCATGGTTTTTTCGGCATCCTTATCACAAATATAAACAGACTCTGATGTAAATAACAGCTGCTGCAACTAGCAACTACAAAATGCATACAAGTCCAAGGACCAATTTTGGCCGCTCAACCGAGCGCCTAATCTAAACCCCTAATTAGGTTGTTACATACATCACACACAATAATAGGGACATTTAACTGGTAGATGAGGGACAGAACTTGGTTGGATTTAAAGAGACTGGAATGAGCAAGTAAATGAGCTAAATTTCCGGTCTTGGATTCTCAGCCAATGAAATATTTAAAATCATTAAGGCCGTTCCGAAGGTGAACCAGAGTTTAGCAAAGAATTTTAAGACCCCATAAAGTGGCCACATCAAGTGGAATTACAGTTAGATTATCGTCTGATCTCAGATTTATACGTTTTCCATCAATATTTGTGTTTGTCGAGATTTTTCCTCCGAGGGAAAAGCTCCAATTATTCGGATTTAATGCGAGGAAATCCACATCCCTCATGCCTAATGAGCGAACCGCAGTCAGCGGTCCGATGGCCATCTGACAGGCACACATTATCAGCTGACACCTCTTCTAATTTTAGCTGATCAATCTCCATTAGCACCCTGAGCCCCCAGGCTGATCAACATCTCTGCTGTTTGTGAGAGCGTCCAAACACCAGGATGTGGGTCTCACGCCGCCGTCAGGCTGGTGTAATTATGCATAATAGAGGAAAACGAGAAACCACAAATCATCATGACGAATGTTTTTCCTTCATACGGAAACAAAACGATGTGATCAATGACGCTCAGTGGAGAGTTTGCACAGCGACTCGACCCTTCGGGTTTCCACCCGTCACACGCTCGCTTCAGTGGAGATTAGGGCTGCCAAAAAATGTTATTTTAGTCGTAGACTAATCCTCGATTATTTTATTCAGATTAGTCGACAAATCGGGTCATGCATAAAAGTATGTAAAACGCACATCTTAACCATCATTATCTTTAAACTAATTAAAAACTAGATATATTCAAACTAGCATAATGCTAGGAGCTAAATTTGGCTGCTGAAGATCCTGAAAATGATATTTAGCTAAAACATTAGTTAAATGTTAAATTACCCTAAAAAATAAAAAGCCTAAGTTAGCCAAAACAGCTAACATGTAGCTGGAATATTAGCTAAACTCCAAAACAGCCTTAAAAACAGAAAAAAATCCTAAATTAGCCAACATAGCTAGCATGTAACTGAAATAGCCTAAAAAAACAAACAAAAAAAAGCCTAAATTAGCCAAAATAGCTAGCATGTAGCTGAAATATTAGCTAAACTCCAAAATAGCCTAAAAAATGAAGAAAAAATAAGCCTAACTTAGCCAAAACAGCTAGCATGTAGCTGGAATATTAGCTAAACTCCAAAATAGCCTAAAAAGTAAAACAAACAGGTTAAACATCGAAGTGCATGAAACCAAAAATTCCAACGATACCTGAAGTACACTGTGATGGCAAACTGCACCAAACACTCACCTGCACACACACCTTTAGATATAATTAATTGACAGATATATTAAGCTTTATTTCAATTTACTTTCATAAATTTAATCTTGTGTTTTTTTGAGTTACCGCTGCCGTCTGCTGCTGCCACTGAAGCCACAACGTCAGGCCTGACACAAAGAAAACCAGCAGAGGCCTTATCTGCAGCAGGGCGCTAATTGGACTGAACCACTGCCCGGGGGAGGAGAAACTCTTTTTCTGGTAAACCTTGATTTAATTTACATTCTACTTGATGTTTATTAGTTTCATTATTTCTATGTTAGGTTACTGCAGGATAGACAGGTTAATTTTGTGTTTGCTGTATTTCTGTAGTTGTCTTAGTCTTTTCAGTTCCCCTTGTGTGTCTGGTTGGTCTGATCAGCCACTATATATGTCTCCTTGTATTTCCAATTAGGTCCGTTTAAGTTTGTTGGTCTGTCTGTTCAGTTGGTTGATTTGTCCTCATGTTTAAACCTTCAGTTACTTGTGTTACTTCAACCATTTTTTTTGGCTGTCCTTGCCTTTACTGCTCGGTCCACCACATACACACAAACAATTGCGAAGCACGCGCCTAGTTCCCACCACGCACTAATCAAACAGGAAACAAGCGATCACGGTCATTCTAGCGCTCAGACAAAGTCACTTCTTACCGTCTGCCTCTTCTACAGATGGATGATACCTGCGAACAGGTAGGCATGCTTTACACACGCGCTACCGAGTCTGTATCTCACCGCTGCTTTTTCCCGAATGAAGTGCGTACCTCGCCATAAAATGTCCGACGCAGCGCGCCCAACTGCTCAACAGTCCCGTCACGCGACTCAGACGCTCAGCAACAGACTCTTCAAATGAAGATATAAGATCGATTCTTGGTGAGAACCTATCGAGAATCAATCGCAGGACTAAATATCGCGATATATCGCAATGTCGATAATTTGGCACAGCCCTAATATGTATCATATCGTTACATATATACAATACCTTGACATATGCATCATA
>NC_050523.1:2041029-2047837 GCF_002922805.2 Oryzias melastigma
GTCCTATTTATCTTCATCTTTACCTATTTGGGATCCAGGTAACGTTTGCCAGGAAGCCATCATTGAAGCTTTCCGGATCTCTGATTGGGCGGTCTAAGGTCCAGAATCCTCGAGTTTCTCCAGGAAATCAGCTTTCTGTCTTCTTAAAGCTGAAAGTCCTCAGCTCATCTCTACAGTTTTTCCTCTGTTCAGTTTGTTTTTCCAGAGTTATCTGCGATTACGCCTCGGCCATCACAGATCAGCTGACCCGGCGGGTCTGCCGTTTAGTTCCTGCACCTTTCGGCTGGTCACAGGAGGTCTGTGAGCTGTGGTGGAAATCCTCAAAAATGTGCAAAGCAGCAAAGAAGAGGCGGCGACACGCTCCACGGGGAGCTCGAGTGCCCTCCACACACTCGTGCTCAGCGTCCAGGAAAGGAAGGACGTCCTCGCCAACGCCGCGTCTCCCTCAGAGTCCGACACCGGAGCCTCAAACCCTCCACCAAGGAGAGAACTGAGGCAAACGTGCACGTACAGTTCACCATCTCACGCACGGCTCACAGTTCCTCACCTCTAATCAGCTTACGGGCTTCAGACTTCACGGCCCCTTGGAAAACAGCAGCCATGCGGCAGAAATACTCACAGAAATACTCCCATACGCTTCTGTTAGCACAAGAACACGTATGGATTATCTGCCTCACAGCCGCCGTCAGACCAGGTCAGACGCTGAAACAAACCATCCCACACGATTCCCCAGGTGAAACCGGAACCGGTCAACCACAAAACCAACCGTTTGACCTGAACCTTTTTCTTCTGTCTGAACTGACTTTGTGTAATGGGTTAAAAAGGGTCCCACCCACAGATGGTCACAGCTGCAGGTAATGATCCGTGTTACAGCACACCTGGAGAAGTCTGAAGGTGTTTCATGAAGTAGAAAAGGCAGCACTGAAAAACAAACTATTATGGTTTTCTGTTGTTCCAACCACAGTCTCCATAGTCTGGTTCCTTTGTCAGGTGTGGAAACTCACCTGAACCTTGATGTGAACCAAACAAACCAACACAAGAGTGCACGTTAGCATGCAACTGAACTCTGATGTGGTTTGACAGCAGTGTGAAAGGAAACAGACTAATCAAGAGGACCAAAACTCATAACTTTATGTTCACGCTGTGCCATCAGAGCACGGCGATCACTAATGAGACTTTATGAGTCAAAATGATCAGCATGTATCAGCTGCTCCACGCCTGACCTGTGCTGAGAATCAAAATAAATCGACTTTATTTGGACTTATCTCCAAAACGGACACAGATACTGCAGTGGTCACCACCAGTACGTCCGGGACTCAAGAAAACCCACAAGAGCAGCTATCTTGAAAAACTCTGCCACCTGTAGCATTTTAGAGGATCATCTCTGGTTTTTACCTGAAATCTTAGAACACTTTCGTACAAACGAAAACACAAACACGCTCAAAGACGAGCGAGGAACAAACCAGCAGGTGAACATGTCTGCAGGTATCTGTGGTGTAGTGAGGAGTTCTGGATCAGAGAGAACCAGCAGGACCTGGTCTTATTCTGACTGCTTTTTCCCTCTTGATCAGAACTCGTTGGAGGAAACAGCACCACCAAGGGGTCATCTGTTGGAAGTGCAGGACTTGTCCTGTGGTTCGCTTCAGGCTTTGGTTCTTATGCTGCGTTTGAACGCGATTCAGGCGGCAGAGTTCAATGTTAAGACAATGATGAATCTGAGGTGCTGGAAGACACAAAAATCACACTGCAGGACCTCAAATTGCGTGTTTGCATTATTCTAATTATAAAATAATTATAAATTAAATTCAACAATAATAAATACATTTAAATCCTATTTCCTCCTGTGATTTTCCTCTTCTGAGGTACAAAGGAATGATTTTTAGGCTCTATTTTTAACTTTAGGCATGCATGATAAAGTTTTCTGTTTTACTAAAACTTCGAACAATCATGACTTTGTAAATAATGCAATAAAAAAGTAAAGAGGAATTATAATAACAATAGAAAACACAATATTACATTTAAGAAATCAAAAGAAAATTTCCAAAAATCACACTGAACAAAATAAAACATTTGGGAAAACTGAAGTGATTTTTACAGAAATCAAAAGAAAAAGTAAAACAAATGACACAAAATAATAAACTGGGAGTGATTGGTATTATGGGATGTCACTGACTAAATGATGTTAGTTTTTTTCAAATGTTGGCAGACTAATTCAGGTCTATGACATGTAGCAGATCCAGAATGTGCTAAATACTGATGGAGAAAAGACAATCTTTCATTTATTTCTTATTTCTTTAAGTGACTTTTCTTTCCTAAATATTTTTCTTTTTTGCCAAAACCGGAAAATATTTTCTGAAACGTCTCGTTTTTATTTTGTTTCATTTTCTTGGAATTGTGTTTTGGTTCTTTGAATGTTTTAATTTCCAAACTTTATTCTAATTTTTTATCATTTGTTTTGCTATTTCAGTTGTTGTCATCTGTGTGTTTTTAAGTGATTAGTTGGTGTGATTTGGCCTTCAGGGCCACCGTAGTCTTCCTCCTCTGAACCCTCTCAGAGGTGATGGATGAGGCTCATCAGATCATCCTGGTTTCTCCTGAAGGCTCCAAAAGCCTTTCAGAGCTACAACCAAAGCACGCCACACCGCGAGGTTTTCGGTTCTGACCTGAGGGGTCGGCGGGCTCCTGGGGCAGCAGGCTGCCTTCGTCGTCCTCGTAGTGCTCCTCGTTGCCGTGGTAACGCCCTCGGTGGGAGGGCTCGTGGTGCTCGTAGGGGCCGTGTCTGGAGTCGCGGTCGGCCTCGCTGGCGTGAGAGTGATGTCTGCGCCTTTTCCTTCTGTGGGAAGCGGGAACGCCGATGTAGAAGGGCTGAGCTTCTGGAAGACACAAGGTTCTGAGACTGAGGGGGCGCCTCTGGTTCTGGACCTTCTAAACCAGGGATGGGGCAAACTTTAGTACTCGGGGGCCACAAAACGTTCAAAAATTTGTCAGAAGGGCCGGAACAGAAGCAGATTTTTGCAAGTTTTGGTAATTCACCTCATAAAAGAAAGAAATAACACAGGATTTGGCTAAAACACGCCTTAATCTTAATTGGAAATAACTTTAAAACTGAAGATTTTTGAGTTTTTTTCTAAACTTTGGTTTTTATTCTCATATTAGAGCCATTTTCACTTAAGGGTTCATAAAGTCCGTCAGGAAAAAACTCATTCAGTGAAATGCTGCGTTATTATGGTGTTGGAATAATCAGAAAAAAGACCTGGAATTCGCACATGAATATTGGAAAAACAAAGTGAATTTATCTGTAGTGCGCCATCTGTGGAGACACACCAGAACTACAGGGGAAAAAAACAAAACGTGTAATCCAAATCATTTATATGGCCCCTGGGGCGCAGTTCACCCACCCCTATTCTAAACCAATGGACTGTGTTTAGCACAAGGTTTTTTGTCTAAGTCAGGGGGGTCAAAGTCGGTCACACAACGGGAAAAAATCCAAAACACACCTCAGGTCGCGGGAAGAAAAGAAAAAAACATTTATTAAACACGAAAACTACATTTTAAAAAATTTAAAACCGCAAATTTTTAACGTAATTATGAACTAGATATATATAGCATTACCTGTGGTAATAATAGTGTGAATGCTGTAAGCTGAATTTGACCACTGAAGATGCTGAAATTGATAGCTGAAAACCCTGAATCTGATATTGAAAAACACTGAAGCTAATAGCTAAAAAATTCTGAAGCAAATAGCTGAAAATGTTGAAGTTAATAGCAGAGAGTGCTGAGGCTAATCGCTGAAAACGATGCAGCTAATAGCTAAAAACGCTGAAGCTAATGGCTAAAAATGCTAAAGCTGAAAACATTGAAGCCAATAGCTGAAAATTCTGAAGCTAATAGCTGAAAATGATGAATCTAATAGCTAAAAACGCAGAAGCTGATAGCTGAAAACACTGATGCTAGTAGCTGAAAATGCTTAAGCTAATAGCTGAAAAATTCTGAAACTGAAAGCTGAAAACGGCAAAACTAAAAGCTGAAAATGCTAAAAAGATAATAGTCAAAGAAACTGAAGCTGATAGCCGGCTAAAATATTAGATAAATCCCAAATTTGCGTTTAAAAAGCTATAAAAAAGCTAGCATGCTGGCTAACAGCTAGCATGTTGCTGAAAAAAATGGCTAAACTTGAGAACAGCCTAAAAGACTTGAAAAAAAGCCCAAATTAGCCAAAACAGCTAGCATGTAGCTGAAATATTTGCTGAACTCTGAAATAGCCTGGAAAATCTTAGTAAATCCCAAAATAGTCCAAAAATCTAATAGAATGACAATTTTCAAAACTTAAAAACTTAAACTTTTTAACATAATTATAAGTAATAAAAAGGCAGGAATATTATTCCAGAATAAAATTATACAAGTTAGAAATGAGCTCAAGATAACATCGGGTCCATCAATTTTCTTGACCGCTTTGTCCCTTTCGGGGTTGCGGGGGTGCCGGAGCCTATCCCGGCTACTGACGGGCGAAGGCGGGGTACACCCTGGACAGGTCGCCAGTCTGTCTCAGGGCCTCAATCACACACTCATTCACTCTCATTCACATCTAGGAGCAATTCAGAGTCACCAATTAACCTATGAAGCATATTTTTGGACGGTGGGAGGAAGCCGGAGTCCCCGGTGAAAACCCACGCATGCACGGGGAGAACATGCAAACTCCACACAGAAAGGTCCCAGCTGGGATTCGAACCGGGGCCTTCTCGCTGTGAGGCAAGAGCGCTAACCACTGCGCCACCATGCAGCCCTAACATCGTCATTAATAATAAAATAAAATGATCTGGAGGGCCGGATCCGGCCCCCGGGCCTTGACTTCGACATGTGGTCTAAGGTTTAACAAGGATATGAACATGAATCCTAAGGAAATTCCTGATGAGTTTTCTCCAGTCTGACTACAGAAGATCTAAAGCAGCTGAAGCCGGTCGACCTCACCATCATCATCGTCGTAGTGCCTGTGACCTCTGCTGCGTCCACGCTGCCAGTCCTGATGGTCCATCCTGAGGAAGGTGAGCGGAAACCGGAAGAAGCTGGAACACAAAACAGAACCAGACGGATGTTAGATTCTTAGAAATAGGTTTCTGAATTGGAGACCAAAGCTGCCGTTCCACCTCATATCAGCAGGATCTCCAGGAGAACTTGTGGGTTTTTAGGTCATACAGGGCAGTGGAGGGTCATGGAGAGAAGTAGCTGCATTTTAAGGGTCGTTTAGTTTCCCAGAGGATGGTACGACCGCCTTAAGGGACGTCATTAAAATGGAACGTACCATTTTCATGTGTGGGGAGTGTATCATGAAATATTCATAAAGGTAATGGAAGTTATTACCACTTCTCACCAACTTCCCCTTACATGTTGTTTAAGTGTCCATTACGACCCATAGAAAACAAAATCCATCAACATTTTCTCTCTACGTCTTCACTGACCCTGCAGGTCACCTGCGTACAGGTCAGACCACTTTACACCCACAGACAGCCTGTATCCACCTGTAACAACAGTTGGGACTCACAGACTATTCCAATAATTCCACTTCAAATGGTAAATGTGCTTCTCTGTACCAGTCCTATCACCCACGTGAACACATTCACTCTGGGGCTTTAGTATGTCTAACATGTCAACTTTTGTAACAATCTTCTGGTTCCTCTGGGATCAGGGAATCCTGCTGGCCGTTCAGCGGCGTGAACGCGGCCCCGCCCCTCACAGGCCCACATATGGCAGCGCGCATGTCCACGGATCGATGGCGAGAAACTCGATGGAAAACCCCCAGCAGCAGACTGACGCTCAGAAACGCAGCGGAAACATTTTGGGATCCCCATCATCAGCAGCATTTATGTGACGCAGAAGACAGAGGTCGATGTGGAGCTGATCCTAATTCGTTCTGATCTGGTTTGAGTGAACCCAGTGTCTGACTGACTGAACACACCTGATCCACCTGAGCAGGAATTACAAGGGCTGCCACGATGAGTCGACTAATCGAATATTAAAATTATTTAATAGTCGATTAGTCGTTACTTTATATTATATAGAGTCTGATTGACGTAAAGTTGAAAGTTATAATGGAATTCTGTTAGCCTTTTTGGATGATTTTGGTATTTATTGAGTTTTTTTAGGCTTTTAGGAGTTTAGCTAATATTTTAGCTAGATGCTAGCTATTTTGGCTAGTTTTGGACTTTTTTCAGTTTTTTGGGCTAATTTGGAGTTTAGCTAATAATTCAGCTACGTGCTAGCTGTTTTGGCTAATTTATTATTTTTTTAGGCTAATTTGGAGTTTAACCAATATTTCCCCAACATGCTAGCTATTTTGGCTAAACTAGGATTTTCTTCAGTTTTTTAGGCTAATTTGGAGTTTCTTATATTTCAGCTACATGCTAGCTGTTTTGGCGAGTTTTGGACTTTTTTTCAGTTTTTTAGGCTAATTTGGAGTTTAACTAATTTTTCCCCAACATGCTAGCTATTTTGGCTAAACTATTATTTTTTCAGTTGTTTAGGCTATTTTAGAGTTTAGCTAATGTTTCAGCTACACGCTAGCTATTTTGGCTGGCTTTGGACTTTTTTCATTTTTTTAGGGTAATTTGGAGTTTAGCTCATATTTCACTGACATGCTAGCTGTTTTGGCCATTTTAACATTTATTTTTATGCTAATTTGGCATTAAAATTATATTTCAGCTGGCTATCAGCTTCAGTGTTTACAGCATTCACACTATCCTTCTCGCCGGTAATACTACATATCTAGTTTTTAGTTACTTTAAAGATAATCATGGTTAAGATGTGTGCTTTA
>NC_050523.1:2048083-2083166 GCF_002922805.2 Oryzias melastigma
CGTCCCACATGCAAACGCAGGAGCAGAACCTCCTGCAAACATCTCAGAACGTCCACAGAACTTCTGTCCAGACGGACGTTTGCCGCGTCTCAAACAGCTTCGTTTGGCTGCTCTGACATCCATACAGGTGAGAGAACACCTGTCAACTCTTTCCACACAAACCAGCAAAACATGAAAGTACGGAAGGCCGTGAGGGACAAAAAAGTCTCAGACCAGCCCACAAAAATGAAGATTTTAGCGTTTGTTTCATCAGAGACGGTTCATTCTATTGAGGTAAACGTGTTCTAGGAATACATTTCAATGGATCCAATTTCTAACATCAACTTTTTAAAGGTTTTGTTGCACAAATTTAGAGTTTTTTGATCACATAAATTCTTGAACTTTATTTTGAAATGTTGTTTTACTTTTTCAATGTTTATCATCTGATCAAATCTCAAACACAATTTATTGGTTGTTTGTGATCAATAAACAATAAAAGAATTTCTGGATTTTCAAAAGAAAAGCACTTTAGGAACCACAAATAAAATAAAATAAACTTACCTGACGACTGGAGACTTTTTGAAGAAATGCTGAGAAAAAAAACGTAGAAAACAGGAGATTTGTGTTTGAGCTGTGGAGCAAAAACTGCGACTGAACACAAACTGATGCAGGGAGGATGGACTGATGCTGTGTGTTGGTGTGTGTTGGTGTGTGTTGGTGTGTGTTTGTGTGTGTTGGTGTGTGTTGGTGTGTGTTTGTGTGCGTTTGTGTTAGGGGGAGGTCAATCAATCACATTTGCTGCTGTTGTCAATGATTAGGAAGCATTGATGCTGGTTCGGATTGATTTCTCTGCTGTTTGAAGGATTTCTGCAGCGGATGGTCCAGAAAATGTGGTTTAATAAGAACGACCTCAACAGAACCAGAACTGATGAGAATCAGAAACTTGATTTATTTATCCCTGAGGGAAATTACAGCTTTAGCAGAACTCTAATCAACCGAGACGAAAAGAGGAAAGTGATGTTATGAATATATGATTCCAATAAAATGAGCAGAGTCTGAAACAAATGAAATATTAAAGGAATTATTAGTGCTGTTAATGGATTAAAAAGTGAAAAATGAGAACATTTTACTTTCATTTTTATGGTCTGAATATTTTAATTTATAAAGTGTTAACTCAGAAGTGTAACTTGTTTGCACAAAAACACATCAACAGCCAGATAAGCAGATTTTTATTCTGCAGTTTTACTCCAAGAAAACAAAGATGCAGAAATGAGAAACTAACATTTCTGCACTTTAAATAGGTGAACACTCCATTCTGATTGGCTGCTGGGTGTGGACGCACACCTAAAAAAAGAAGTTCCGGTCACCGTACAGGCATCTTCTGGACAAAAACGAGCGGTAGGAGGTGAACTTTCTCTCTGAACTCATTTATTTAACCCCAAACTACGGCCCGCGGGCCAGATCCTCCACATATGGAACGGCCCCCCCAAAGTGTTTTGGCTAAATTAAACATTTTTCCAGTTTTTTATGCTAATTTGGCATTTAGATCATATTTCAGCTACATACTTGCTGTTAGTCTAATCGAAGCTTTTTTCAGTTTTTTAGGCTAATTTGGAGCTTAGCTAATATTTTAGCTGTTTTGGCTAAATTAGACATGTTTCCAGTTTTTTAAGGTAACTTGGCATTTAGCTAATATTTGTTATCTGTTTTGGCTTATTTTGATTTTTTTTTTTTTGTTTTTTCGGCTAATTTGGCACTTGGCTAATATTTTAGCTAGCTATCAACTTCATCATTTTCAGAAGATTACAGAAATGAGATATTTAAAATTTGGTCGTGTGTGTCTTTCTAGAAAACCGTAAATCTTTACGTTTAGGCTGTGATTGTTACACTTTTTCTGTTAGCCTACAAACAAGCCCCGCCCCCCCATCAGAGAAGAAAACAGTTATGAAAAAGTTTGGGGACCCCTGGTTTGATCTATGGTCACAGTCAGCATTTCTATGGCTTTCCTTTGCTGCTGCAGTCGAGGCTCACGGACGTGTTGTTGTGTTACCGTTATAACACACGGATCAAACAGCCCACTTTCTGTGAAAAAGTCATCTAAACCTGAAAAATAATAAGAATGATGTACTACAAATCAGTTGCCTATTTATTTCTTTTGAAAGTGACCAGCCCCAGATTTTAAAGAAGAGTTACACGACTTCAGAACTTTTCTTTTGCTCCGATTGTTAAGGGGAGCCTGATGCTTCGTTCACACCGACCTCGACAACACGGGAAAGTCCACGACGTAAACGCACGTTTTGGGTTTCCTCTTTCTTGTGTTCACTCATCACTACGGAAGTTTTTAAGGCCGTTTTCAGGTTGGATGTGAAAAACAGGCGAGCATGAAACACATGTTGAAAGTTAAACTGTTATCAGGGACTCAGATTGGGCAGTGATGTGTGGACGTGTCCCTTTTTACTGATGGAAGTGACTGTTTGCTGATTTCTCTTCTCTCTGTTCCCAGATTCCACAGTGAATGAGGAAAAACTGTTTTTTCTGTTGCTGCTCTCTGCATCTATGTGACCTAATTCCCTTGATTTGCTTTAAAGCGAAACTTTTAAAAGAAATATCCACGTTACTCTTGACCTGACTGTACCGCTCTTTATTGACCTTTTAGTTATTGTCATACAATTGTATTTTACTGTATTTGTGTTTTATTTCTACTTTATTGTCTTAACTGTATTTTATTTTCTTGTCTTGATGCCTTTCAGCCCTGGTCTCCCTTTAAAATAGATCTAATATCAATGGGATTTCCTGGTAAAATAAAGGTAAAATAAAAAAATTGATCATGAAGAAGAAATTAATAGTTGTTGTTTGTGGCCGGACAGAATTCTCTGACAACAAGACTTTCATTTATCAGAATAGAGCTGAGAAGGAAAAAGCTTTTTTTTTTTTTTTTAAAGCTGGTTTTTGACAGTAAATATTTGATCACATCAACACTTCTACCTAGAACACGTTTCTTCTGGGCTTTTACATTTAATTTCACATTTTTTGGGTAGAAACAATCAACAGCTGCAAAAAATTAAATGAATAAATAAATTAACTAAAGTTAAATTGTGAAAAAAGAGAACATAACTGTTGGTTCTCCAGTTTTTAAGACTAGATTTATCTAGTTTTATTTGGTATTTATTTGTAAATGACTCACTCTGATTAAAATTGTCTTTTTAAGATGTTCTTTTGTCATTTTTCTGATTTAGGACATTTATAAAAAATGTAAGAAACTCCGTCCTTCATGGAGTTCATCTCACGTCTACAATGAACTCTCGTCTTCAGTTTAAACTGAGAGATTCTGTTTTTGTGAATGAATTTCAATGTTTTCATCTAAATAAACACAGAAATGAAACCAGAATAAACTCAGATCTGCATCTTTGTTTTATGATTCAGATAAAATCAGCAGCGCCGAAATAATCAGAAAAAGAGCCGAGATGATGAACGGAGTCATAAATCCTCATGTAATATAATTAAAGTGCTGTTTTACATTTGATCTGCGGAGCTTAATGTCTGCTGTAATCTGTGGCTCTGTGGCGCTCGGCGGGATGATGGGATGTGGCCGTGTCCGTCATGCGCTCGTGCACTTCCTGGTTTCTGAGGTCCGGATTTGCCTGAAAACAGCATAATAAATGAGGGAGTCTTTTAACCCTTTAACATCTGAGATGTCAGAGGGGGGGGGGTGGGCCAGCAGGCTCCACCTACTTTCATTAAGGCATCCGATTGGTCAGTTTGCAATTTCAATAACTTTGAACTAAAAAAAAAACATTTCAAATTGAGAATTATCAAGAAAATATCTTTAAAAAGGTATCAGATCAAGAATCTTTATTCTGACCAATAGAATCAGCTGTTTATTTCTCTATAGATGTTTATGGGATTTCTGCCTCTTGGATTCAACTTCCTGTTTGGAACATTGGAGGGGGAGGGGCCACTCAGTCCAGTTCCCATATATAGTCAATGTTTAAAATCCACAGTTCTGAGTCTGTCTTTACATTAGACGTTCAGAATTAAAGTGGATGTTTGATGAAAAAACTTTAGTAAAAAAACCTCAGTGAGGATTCTCGTGTTTGTGATTCCAAGCATTTTTGATTTAGTTTAAACGTCATTTTCAGGGTCAGAAATGTTAAAAAAAGCATCAGAGACGATTTTCTGTTAAAGTTCCGTTAAGCACATTAAAGCTCATCAAACTGCAGAAACTTTACCTGAGGATCAGGTAAACATCTGTTTCTCCTAAATGATCTAAATAAGTAAAAACCTGCAGAACATCCGTCATATTTGTGATACGTTACAGAAAGAATGTTAAATGTTTTATCATTTTTAATGTTTCTTACACGTGTTTGTGGATCCTCTTTGATGATTTCACTCTGATCAATAACGGACTGATTGTTGATTTTAAACAGCTGTTTCTGTTTGTGTTTCTGTCGTTCAGACAGGTTGTTCAGGACTGGAACAGTCTTCCTCCTCAACCCCCAGGTGATGTTCTGGCTCAGAGATGCGGGTCACATCGTCCCCGTCACGCCGACCTGTGAATACGTTCACAGGCTTTGATTTGAATTTTCAGGGACGGCAGGTGTTGGGCTGATAAACAGAAACAAAGGCGGCCCGCCTCCGTCCTCCAGCTCTGCCTCTCTGTGTTTATGTCACTTTACTTCTTCATCACCGGTTCAAACCGGAGCGCCGCCGCCGCCGCCGCCGCTGCGTGTGGGATGCAGCAGCTGTGAGGCAGCAGGTGACAGATGAGGCTGCAGTCGCACACAGATCCTCCATCAGCTGAAGTTTATTGAGGAGAACACGGACCGGTTCCACCGCCGACTGTGACATCAGGGAGATCCGGTTCTGTTCATGTAGAACACTCATGTGTCAAAGTCGAGGCCCGGGGGCCGGATCCGGCCCTCCAGATCATTTTATTTTATTGTTATCAATGACCCGATGTTATCTTGTGTTTATTTTTACAAAATATTTTATTTTTACTATTCATAATGATGTTAAAAAGTTTTAAAGTTTTAAAAATGTAGTTTTAGAGTGTTTAATAAATGTTTATCCTGTTCGACCTGAGGTTGTTTTGGATTTTTTTCCCCTTGTGTGATTTGACACGTCTGTTCTCGATGGACATGACACCTGGACCTTTTGGACTCCAGAAGGTTTCTGTAAAAGTCGTGTTTGGAGAAAACGCGGCTCCTCTCAGTCCAGATCCGTGTGGAATTCCTCCGATTGGATCTGAATTCACTCTGTTTTGTCCTCACCACCAGAGGTCGCCCTTTCCCCATCTGTTCATCACGGCGTTTAACAGAAGAAGCTCCTCACCAACCAGCAGTCGGTTCTGATCTGTTTGTTTGGACCTGGTTCTGATTCTACAGCTGTCCACCCGGATCCGGGACCCTTTAGGGAAAAGTGTTTCCGATTATCTGTTGGACCTGCCCTGATACAGAAGCCGCCATGTTGGAGCCAGACGTCATCAGTGATTGGTCCGAGTTGGACTGAGTCATCGTTTCTATAGCAACCACTCTCACCCAAGATGACTGAACTTGTTGGAAGGCCACACCCCTTACTCGTTAATGCGGGCTACACAAAATCTGTCAAAACCAGCAAGCTCCGCCTACTTTTACTGAAGCATCGTATCGATCATTTTGTGACTAGAATAATTTGAACTGTGGAAAAAAAATCATGACGACTTCCATTTTTTATAGGATTCTATGAGAGTTTGACTTCCTGGAGCCTGCAGGTACTTTCTGTTTGGAACGCCAAGGGGGAGGGGCCACTCCATGCAGATCTGATACACGTGTGGAGGAGCCAAGGTGGACTGAGGATGAGGCTGACCTTCTCTGCTCCGGAACAGCGCTGTCCATTTTCCAGACCTCCGCTGTGTTTGGTGGAGGTTTTGGCGCCCCCTGGTGTCCTTGAGGTCTCCCTGCAGTCTCCGTCTCACAGCTTTGACGTTTGATTGAATAATTTGGGTCACAGGTCTGAGTTTTTTCAAACTTTAAAACCATAACTTTTTAACATAACTATGAATCATAAAAAGACAGGAATATCATTCCAGAATAAATCAACTTAAACCTTAAATAACTGTCAATATTTTACTCTCTATAAAAATATATTTTGTCAAAACTATACAAGTTAGAAATGAGCGCAAGATAACATCGGGTCATTAATAAGAATAAAATAAAATTATCTGGAGGGCCGGATCGGGCCCCCGGGCCTTGACCGTTTAAAGATGATTTCTGACACCAGAGAAGCTTCATGAGGAAACTCTCTGAGACTTTTCTAGAACCATCAGCGCTCACTCTGAGTTCACACTTAGTCCACATGCTGTGACTTAAACTGGTTTCAAACGGAAACCAGTTTGTGATCCACATCTCTCCCTCCATCAGCTGTTGCTCCTCTGTGAATTGACCTCCGTGTTTTGGGAGGTTTGGATCTTCCTGATCCCTCCTCTGTCACAGACACCAGGTTCTATGACGATCAGGAAACCGGATTACTCAGAAAGCGGATTGTTACCTGATTTCTGAAGCGCGCGCGGTTAATTCCGCAGATGATGGTTCCTCTCACGGAAATGATCATCTGCGGTCAGGACCCGGGACGTTCCGGTAATCCCGCTCAGATTATCGGGGTTCAGACAATCCGGAGATTATTTAGATCAAAGGTAAAACCGCCTGCGTGTCTGTTGCGCGTGCAAACTTAATTGTGCGTGCGTGTGAAGGCGTGCCAGAGTGCGTTTACTATGCTGCTTCTTGGTGTCTCGTGCGCTCTCCTCCAGCGGCGCGCGCCTCCTCTGTGCGTAAAAGGAACGGAGCTGCGCCTCCTCGCGCGCCTCCCTCTCCGCCTCGCGCGCCGGCGCTCGCTCCAGTGGGTTCAGCAGAAGCCTCGCGCCGCAGCATGGACCCGCTCGGGAACGGCTCGGACGGAACCGGCGCGTGCGTGAACTGCAGCTCCAACCAGTTCGTGCAGCCCGCGTGGCAGGTCGGCCTGTGGGCCGCCGCGTACTGCGGCCTCGTGGCCGTGTCCGTCCTCGGGAACCTCGCGGTCATCTGGATCATTCTGGCGCACGAGCGCATGAGGACGGTCACCAACTATTTCCTGGTGAGTCTTTCCATAAATATCTGAATTAGTTCAATAATCCGATTATAAAGTGATTCAAATTTATTTAAACTTTGACTTTTCTGCTAATTATTCATTCATTAATTGATCTTTTTATGAACCTCTGAGGTGAAATTAATCAGTTATCTGATTAAAAATGTGTTTATTCTGAGAGTAGTATTTTATGGATGGAAGGTTAAACATCAAAGGAGAAAATCAATCGGATTTCAGAAATAACATTTCTTCCATAGGTCTCATTTGATATTCCTCCTGTTTCCATCCCTGATGCCCCGCCCCCCCAGTTTAAATCCACTGTCTGTCTGGTCGTCTCTTCTACACGTCTGAAGCGAGTCTGCTCTCGATCCAGACGTCTATAAGTTTTCGCTCCTGACCCCTCAGACCTTTGACCTCTGACCTCTACAGAGTGGACTGAGGTCTGCAGATCTGTCTTTCTTTACCGCCCTGCAAAGGTCTCAAAGCTCAGAAAGATCTTTGGGATCCTCACATCGATCGCAGTTCACTGTTAGTCCAAAAATGGTTTCATAAGTTATAATCCAGATGCGTTTGGGAGGAACTACTGTCAAACGTTTTTAGCCTCCTCGCTAGCATTGACTGATGATGTTGAGAGATCAGGTTGGTTTATTTTGAAGAGCTCTACAAATTCATCCATAAATCTGTCTCCATGTTCATGAGGTCATTCAGACTCTCAGTACGATGAGCTTCACCATCCACTGCATCTGAAGGAGGGCGCTTTCAGCGGTACTTCTGTCTCTCTGTGTCTTAGTTTAATGACAGTCTGACATTAGTTGAGGACAAAAAAATAGATTTGGTTCTATGAAAATTTAAACAAGAAAGAAAGGAGTGGAAATACTTTTTGATTCCCTGTTGTCTGGAAAACGGTTAACACGTGAACGTCTCGTCTGCAGGTGAACCTGGCCTTCGCCGAGGCCGCCATGTCAGCCTTCAACACGGTGATCAACTTCACCTACGCGCTCCATAACGAGTGGTACTTTGGCGCCGTTTACTGCCGCTTCCACAACTTCTTCCCCATCGCCGCCATTTTCGCCAGCATTTACTCCATGACGGCCATCGCCCTCGACAGGTTGGTGTGGGGGAGGGGCTTCACTTCCTTCTTTTGTCACTGGTGGGAAACAGAAAGCCTTATTTAGCTGATGCCAGTGCTGTCACAAAGGATTATTTTAGTAGTCGACTAATCACCGATTATTTTTACGATTAGTCAACTAATCGAATCATGCACAAACTGGATGTAAAGGACACATCTCAACCATCACTAGCTTAAACTAAAAACTAGATATATAGCATTGCCTGTGATAATGCTAATGTGAATGCTGGAAGCTGAATTTGGCAGCTGAAGATGCTGAAAATGAAAGCTAAAACCGCTAAAGTTGATAGCTGAAAATGCTAAGGCTGATAGCAGCCAAAATATTAGTTAAATGCCAAATTAGCTTAAAAAACTGTAAAAATCATAAATTAGCCAAAATAGCTAACATGTAGCTGAAATAGTAGCTAAAATCCAAATTAGCCTAGAAAACAAAAAAGGCCTAAGTTAGCCATAACAGCTAGCATGTATCTGAAATATTAGCTAAACTCCAAATTAGCCAAAAAAACTGAAAGAGGCCTACATTAGCCAAAACAGCTAGCATGTATCTGAAATATTAGCTAGACTCCAAAATAGCCTGAAAAACTTTAATAAATGCCAAAAAAAAGTTTTAAAAAATCAAGCAGAATGCGGTTATAACTTTCAACTTTACCACACTGTAACGACTAATCGACTATTAAATTAGTCGTTGATTATTTTAATAGTTGATTAGTCGACTAATTGTTGCAGCCCTAGTTGGTGCAGCTCCACCTGAACAGATGCTGTTGCCATGGAAACCTCGTTAGAACAGTTCAGTAAAAGGTTTCCTTGGATGCTCTCCTCAGATACATGGCCATCATGCACCCCCTGAAGCAGCGGCTGTCCTCCACCCAGACCAGGGTTCTGATCGGACTCATCTGGGTTCTGGCTCTGCTGCTGGCCTTCCCTCAGTACCACTACTCCTCCACCACCTTGCTGCCCGGTAGAACCGTCTGCTTCATCGACTGGCCGGAATACGTCACGTTGGACTTCAGGAAAGTGTGGGTTCCTCTTTTAACTCTGCGGTCGGACTTGTTCTGCCCACTTGGAAAGAAGGATGGATGTTGTTGACCATCTTTTCCAAGTCGTCACAAACTGACGGATAGTTAAGGACCCTTCATGTCAATAATGGATGTTTTGGGAGTCCCCAACACGTCGTACACCACCAGGCACGATACCAGTCTGTGGCCTAGGGTTAGGGTTCTAGGTCAGGGTACTGGTACTGACCACACTGCACTGGAAAGTACCAGGAAAACGCAATTCGTACCATGCACGTACGCTACCAGACGTGATACTGGTTTGCGGTTAAGGGTTAGCATTCCAGGTCAAGGTACTGATACCGGAATGGCATCATACTCGACAGTACCGGAACAATGCGTCTGGTACCACGCGCGTACACCACCAGGCACGATACCGGTCTGTGGCCTAGGGTTAGGGATCTAGGTCAGGGTACTGGTACTGGTACTGACCACACTGCACTGGAAAGTACCAGGAAAACGCAATTCGTACCATGCACGTACGCTACCAGACGTGATACTGGTTTGCGGTTAAGGGTTAGCATTCCAGGTCAAGGTACTGATACCGGAATGGCATCATACTCGACAGTACCGGAACAACGCGCCTGGTACCACACGCATACTCTACCAGGCGTGATACCGGTTTGCAGACTAGAGTTAGGATTCCGGGTCAGGGTACTGATACCGGAATGGCATCATACTCGACAGTACCGGAACAATGCGTCTGGTACCACGCGCGTACACCACCAGGCACGATACCGGTCTGTGGCCTAGGGTTAGGGATCTAGGTCAGGGTACTGGTACTGGTACTGACCACACTGCACTGGAAAGTACCAGGAAAACGCAATTCGTACCATGCACGTACGCTACCAGACGTGATACTGGTTTGCGGTTAAGGGTTAGCATTCCAGGTCAAGGTACTGATACCGGAATGGCATCATACTCGACAGTACCGGAACAATGCGTCTGGTACCACGCGCGTACACTACCAGGCACGATACCGGTTTGTGGCCTAGGGTTAGGATTCCAGGTCAGGGTACTGGTACTGGAACGGTGCTGTCTCGACAGTGCTGAAACAACGCCTCTGGTACCAAGCACTTATGCTACCAGATTTAATACTACTTTGCAGACTAGTACTAGGGTAAGGTTTAGGATTCTGGGTCAGGGTACCAGTACTGAAACCGCGCTGTACCGGACAGTACCCACACAACACGCCTTGAACCACGCTCATACGCGACCAGACGTGATACCAGTTTGTGGACTATGGTTAGGATTTCAGGTCAGGATACTGGTACTGGAACCGTACTGTACTGGACAGTACCAGAACCACGCGTTCGGTAACAGTACCATGCGTATACACTACCAGACGTGATACCGGTTTGCGGAGTAGGGTTAGGATTCCAGGTCAGGGTACTGGTACCAGAACCACGTTATACTTGACAGTACTGGAACAATACACCTAGTACCATGCGCGTACGCTACCAGATGTGATACCGGTTTGCAGAGAAGGTTTAGGATTCCAGGTCAGGGTACTGGTACCGGAACCGCGCTGTACTGGACAGTACCAAAACCACATGCGTATGCTACCAGGCGTGACAACGGTTTGCGGAGTAGGGGTACGGTTCTCGGTCAGGTACTGGTACCGGAACCGTGTTACACTCGACAGTACCAGAACCACTCGTCTGGTACCATGCGCGTACGCTACCAGACAAGATACTTGTTTGCAGACAAGGGTTAGGGTTCTGGGTCAGGGTACTGATTTTAGATTAAAATTCAAGACGGCGGCCTCTTCTTGTGGTCAAAGGTCAACAAAAGTTTGTCTGTGGTTGTAGACTTAACCTGGTGTGAGCTTTTGTGATGATTGCTCCAAGAAAAGTTTTTTTTTATTTTCTCCTCCATTTGAGTCCATTCCACAGAAGGACAGAAGGCGGAGCTTCAACAGGAGGTTCCATTTTCTGTCCTCGTAAACATTTGCACGGCGCCGCTCGTGTCCTCAGGGACACCGTTGGGACGCCGCCTCCTTCATTAGGTGGTGGTTCTGTTCCCCGCTGGAGGTGAAACAGAAAATAATGCATCATTTATGCAGATGATCCGTCATGGAGACCTAACGGCATTTTGATTGATTAATTACCAAACCTATGTTTACATTACTGTCAAAAACATGGAAAATGACCAAAAAAAACAAGTGGTGGAAGTTTGAGGGACAGCGTGAGATGAATGTAATAATAATAACCTGCTTCCTCCTGCGATAATCCCTTCTCCCCTGAGGTTATTTTCAAACACGTCTGTTCCTGTTAAGATTCAGGCTGGAAGAATCTGCAGGAATGAAAAGGAGCTTTCCATCGTCAGAACCCTCAGACGATCCGGAGGAGACGGTCCCTGTGGTTCTGGAAGAATCCCAGAGTCCCAGAGCGGCGGAAGTGACCCGAACTCTTGAACCTTTCAGAGTCCGGTTTTTGTCTGGATTAGAAGTTCCTGTGAATGAAAGACAAGAAGGGTCTGCTCTGGAAAAAAGGACAAAAAGACAGACGGACAGAGTGATGGACGGACGGATGGATGGACAGATAAATGGATAGATGAACAGATGGACAAATGGATGAAGAGAGTGAGAGACGGACGGACGGAAAGACAGGAAGACAGACAGAATGAAAGACATACGAACAAATGGACGGATGGATGGATGGATAGAATGACGGACAGATGGACGAACAGAATGACGGACGGTCAGAATTACAGACGGACGGAAAGATGGAAGGTCAGAATGATGGACAGAATGACGAACGGACGAAGGGACAGATTAACAGATGGATGGATGGACAGCATAACCGGTGATTTTCCCACAAAAAGAAAACTTTTGTTGACAAACCTTCACAGCCTCCACCAGGTAAAGTCCTCAACAACTGAAATTTCATTGAACTTTGACCTTGGAAAGAAGCCGCCATCTTGGATTACCTTTAAAAAAGAACACCTTTACTACCTTCTGCAGATTTAAACTCCTCTCAGGGATTTTGATCTATTGACTCCTCCAGCATCTTTGGGACGCTACTTTTTATTTTTTAAAGTTTGTCGATTATTAACAGCGTCAGTTATTGTTGCGAGCTCACAAATGTAGAATTTCTCTGTCGATCACATATTTTTTACCAGAATATTGTGAAACTTTAAACCTAAATAATTAGCTCAAGTTGAAAATGGATGTGATGAACAAAAAAAACTCAGTTGCCAAGGGAACCCACGAATTTACTTTTGTTGATTCTTCCAAAGATGACGTAGACCTGTTCGCCACCCCAAGGCGACCAAAAAATACAGTGGTTGCTATGGAGACAAAACCAAAAGAAAAGCCGCCATTTTGAAAAGTGTTTTTTTAAAGAATTTGTTATGTGCAGCTCTGGCTGGCAGAAGGAGGAGAGTGGGGGTGAATGCAGGTAGTGCCTCTTGCACTCACCTGGACAGAAGTTGACCTTTGACCCCACAGTCTCTTCTTTCATGATGGTTTCCTCTCTGTTTTGATTCTTCCTGCAGTTACTACGTATCCGTGGCTCTGCTGATTTACTTCCTGCCCCTGTGCATCATGGGATGGGCGTACATGACCGTCGCCGTCACCCTCTGGGCGAGCGAGATCCCCGGTGACTCGTCTGAGCACTACAGAGAGCAGCTGGTCGCCAAACGCAAAGTGATGCAAATCGCCGTAGAGCGTGAGGGACTTTCACTCCTGGGTGGAGGTTTGAATCCCGTCTCTCCCCGACAGGCGGTGAAGATGATGATCGTGGTGGTGTGCACCTTCGCCGTCTGCTGGCTGCCGTATCACGTCTACTTCTTGCTGCACCAGTTCTTCCCCGAGCTCTTCGAGCAGCTCTACATCCAGCAGGTGTACCTGGCCGTCATGTGGCTCGCCATGAGCTCCACCATGTACAACCCCATCATCTACTACTGCCTCAACAGCAGGTGTGTCAGCTGCGTCCTCTTAAGGTAGAGCTGCCACAAAGGATTATTTTAATAGTCGCCTTAACAACAATTATTTTATCCGATTAGTCGACTAATCGGGTCATGTGCAAAGTGGATGTAAAGCACACATCTTAACCATCATTAGCTTTAAGCTAATTAAAATCTAGTTATATAGCATTACCTGTGATAATGATGGTGTGAATGCTGTAAGCTGAATTTGGTAATTGAAGATGGTATAATTGATAGCTGAAAATGCTGAAGCTGATAGCTAGCTAAAATATTAGATAAACGCCAAATTAGCCTAAAAACTGTAAAACCCTAAATTAGCCAAAACAGCTAGCATGCAGCTAAAATATTAGCTTAACTCCAAATTAGCCTAAAGGAAAATAATAATTAAAAAAAATACTAAATTAGCCTAAACAGCTACCATTTAAATAAAATATAAATTAAACTCCAAATTAGCTAAAAAAAACAAAAAAGCCTAAGTTTGTTAAAATAGGTAGCATGTAGCTGAAATATTAGCTTAAAAAGAGGAAAAAATACTAAGTCAGCCAAAACAGCTAGCATGTAACTGAAATATTAGCTAAACTCCAAAACAGTCTAAAAAACATTAATAAATGCCTAAATAGTCCAAAAAGCTAGCTCAATGTCAATATAACTTCCAACTTTACTACACTCTGATTCCATTTAATATAAAGTAACAACTAATCGACTATTAAATTAGTCGTGAACTATTTTAATAGTCGATTAGTTGTCTAATCATGGCAGACCTATCTTAAGGCGGCGTTTGTTCCTCTTTGGGCTCCGTCCTGTGAAAACTCCGCCTCCGTCTGCGCAGGTTCAGAGCCGGCTTCCAGCAGGTGTTCTGCTGCTGCTCCTCCAGCGCCGCCAAAGAGGAGCTGGAGCTCAAGTCCCCCCGGTACCTGCAAACACAGGTGGGTCTCGCCTCAGCTGCTGCTCTGGTGAGCGGCCAGATGAGACCCCAGAGGTGTCGACAGTTTTCAGGACGTGCCGAAGAGGCGCTCTTATCCATATCCTGAGGAGAAGAAATGGGACCGTGGAATAGAGGAATGTACGGAGCATCATTGGGGCCAAAAGTCTTTCCATAAAGTCTTAACTTGTTCCTGGAAATGTGTTACTGCAAAACAAGGCATCTGCTGCAGCGTTTCAGAAACACGAAAAGTCAACGATATTAGTGGAGTTTTCTCCTCGTTTACACCGTCTAATAGACTAAGATGTTTGAATCTAAATTACATGTTTTTATTCATATGCTCTTATTGTGACATTTCATCACAGGAAATGTCACATTTGTGACCACATTTACATATTTCAGCATGAAAACGTTCTTGAGTGGCGTTCTCACGGCTCCACTTTTGGTTTTTAGCGTAGACTTTGGGTTACTGTAGAGTGGAAATTGTTTTGTTTGATTTGACGAAACAATCATGAATATTCTAGATGTGATCATAGGAACCTTTGTGAGACTGAGATGTCCAGAGTGGCGGTTTCTGTTCGGTCCAAACGGAGCCTCATCCTGAAAACGCCGATCATGTGGTTTTCGTTGATGAATCCATGATGGAGGCAGAAGCTCACAGGTGTGTTCAGGTGTTTTTCTGTCTGGTCTCCTCTCTGTGGTTTCAGGGGAGCATCCGCGGCAGCCGGATGGAGACGGTGGTTTCTAGCGCCGTGGATCCTGCGGCGGCGTGCGCTCCTCACGTGGAAAACACCAACGGCTCCGTCACGGAGGCGCTCGCCTGCACCGCCTGCTGATTCCTCCGTGGTCGTTGTTGTTTGAGGTCAGGTGTGACATTACTGTAAAGACCCCCCACCCCCACAGCTCCACCATCTTCCAGGGTTTGGGCGGCGTGGAAACGGCGAGCAGAGCCAGCACCTGTTGGACAGGATTACCGGCGGCGTTCGGATCATGTGAGCAGGCGGATCAGCGGACGGCTAAATTTAGAGCTCCCAAATATAGAGGAGCTGGAGACAAAGCTCCTCCAGTTGTGAGGATTTGCCGCCAGCAGACGACGGTCTGCCGGCAGCTCGGAGCTGCTGGAGAACACGCCGTGATCGGACAGGTGAGGCTCACCTGCGGTTTATTTAGGACCAAACATTTTTCTTTTGGGACGTTTTGCTGCAGCCGTTCTCCTATCCAGGTTCTGTGGCTGCAAAACAAGCCCACATCACCATCCCTCCACCACCGTGCTCGACTGTAGAAAACGTTTTCCGGTTTTATCAGAGCATTAAAGCTGTTTATGCCGTTAAAGTAGAATGTTTCGCTTTTGAGGCGTCTTTTTCTGCCTCTGTGGGCGTGGCTCCACCTGAGAGGCGGAGCTAGGGCCCTACCCCTTCACTCCTGAAGGGAAAGACCCCCAATGAGACGTTCTTTAACAGAACGTCTCAAAAAAAAAAACTTTATTGATCTTATCGAGTTTGTAAATAATGAATACATGTAAACATTTAGTCAACAGCTAAAATACTGAAATTGTTGTGAGTTTCTGTGTGAAATACAGTTTGTCTGTTGATGTCGTGACTTTTAACAATGAAATTCTTCTCCGACTCATGTCTGCGAGTTTTTCTTCTTCATGTGATTGATGTCGATTCATCTGACAGTCAAAAGCAAAACAAATAATGAAAATACACAATGAAAACGTAAAAAAAAAAACAAAAGTAATTCATGAAAATCAAGATGAAATATAAAAAAAGAAACAAAATAAGAAACTAAGAAGGCAGATTTCCGTATGTTTTTCTTAAAAAGAAGTAAACACACAAACAATGGGAGGAACTGCGGTGTGTTTATGAATCTGTGTTCACAACACCATCGGCGACCGACCACTTCCACTCACGTCTAAAAACATGCAAACATCTGCATTTCATTCAAAACTTTTGTGTCCACGTGTAGCAACCCAAGTTTCTAAGACCTGTTCCGTCTACAAAACACGCCACTGAACACATGTAGAAAGTAATAAGCGTGATTATTATGGGATGGCTCCAGGACCTATTGCCTGGTAGCCATTTTTTTGCAAAGTGGGAAATTTAGTGATTTTCACTCTTTCACAAAATATCAGAAACGAAAACTTGTTAGAGCAATCTTCATTAAATTTCTGACACACTTCCAGGTTAAGTCTACAAACACAACCAGAGTTTTCTTTTCTACACCACGACTGCCCAATCCTGGTCCTGGAGATCTGCCACTGCACTGCTTTCTGATGATCACCTGAATCCGGTGATCTCATCCTGATTAACTGAACACAACTGATCCAGGTAACCAGCATGGAGAGCATGAAAGATCTTCAAGACCAGGACTGGGGCTCCTGCTCTACACCAACCATAATGTCTTTAAGAACTTGATGGATGCAGAACTTCTCATTCCCTAAACCACATCACATAGATTTAAGTATTTGCTTTTTATACTAATTAACTATTTGTCCTACATTAAATATGAACAAATGTGTGTTTCAGCCTCAAATGACTCCTCTGAATCATTTATTCATTTACAAAGCACCTTTCATCACCAGCCAAGGAGGCCCAAAGTGCTGTACACAAAAAACACAAAACATTACTGTCATAAAAACAAGGAAAAAGAGATAAAATCCTATTTAAAAAGAAATAAAAATGGACATAATAAATAGCAGTTAGGCAGATACTCCAGCGCGATACTGGAGGAACAGTTCAGCTTTAGAACTCTCCAAAAGTGTGATCTCTCTGATAGTCGGTGGATTCCACAGTTTAGGAGCCAGCGCAGCAAAGGCACGATGTCCCCGGAACTGACATTTGGTTCTCGGAACCAGTAACAAACACTGGTCCCAAATAATAAACCCTGATTTAGCTCAACGGGGTTTAGGTCGCCAAGGCACCTGCCTTCAATTGCCACCCAAATCACATTGCACCCGCCCCTTTTGAGGTCCTTTGCACCCGACCGTGTCCCGTGGGAGGAGCCCCGCCCACCAGGCCTGGCTCCAGACTGAGGGCCCCAGGAATGCTGTTCTTGGAATTTTGTCTTCTACTTTTCTACCTTCTGATGAAGGATTTGTCAATGTAACTACCGGTAATCTGGACAAAAGCAGGAGCAGTCATGAATCTGGGCCACAGAGAGTCCCGCTGTCATTCGGACGCAGCTCCTGCAGTAGCTGGTGAACCTCAACATGCTGGGAACGTGTCTGAATGATCTCATGACACCAGTTACTGCAACGAGCTCAATGGTCACCTTTGAAAAGCTCTCCAGGAGAAATAAACCCATGTCTTCCATAATGTAGCAATGATGCCTTCAGGTAAAGGTTGGCAGTACCCAGCCAGCACGGCCAAGTGGGCCCACAGGGTTTAAAAGTGGGCAGGAAATGTGGCCCCAAATGGGTTTGTCCATAGTTTCCGTGGTGGACCCTCCTGTGTTAGCTCACATTGGGTTAAGTGGACACTCGGTGGGTTAGCTCGCTACGCTGGCCAGCTGCCCCGTGGACAACGGAGATCGCTAGATCGCTACAGCTGAGATCACTAGCTTGATACAGCGAAGCTGGCTAGTTTGGGACAGTGGAGCTTGCTAGCATGCTATGGCGTTCACCAGGAGGCTGGCTAGCGTAGCGAGCTAACCCACTGAGTACCCACCTAAGCTAACGTAGACAAACACAGGAGGGTCCACCACATCAACCGCTGACAAACCCAATTGGGGCCCACACTTTTAAACCCCATGCGGCCCACTCTGCCTAGCTGGCTGGGTAGCTCCTCCCACACATGAATTCATGTCAGGAGAATCTGTTTGTAGTTTATGAACACACTTTTTGAAGCGCCAAAAGGAGCAAGTTCACTGTGGCGCCTTCATGCTGTCCTTCCTCCACCAACCGTAGTCCTAGTTCCAGCCTGTGGGTCAACAGCACCAGCGGCGCTCGTTGTTAAGCGGGCCACGACAGAAAGTTCTGTTCATGATTGATTTGTTTATTTTTTATGTCCGATTCACATCCGACAACCCTCTGCATTTATCCGGACTTGGGACCGGCACATGCGAGCACTGAGTTGTGCCCCCATGTGGTTGCATTAAAAATGGAAAGTATCTGAAATATCCCAGATACTTTATGTTTTTTGTTTACCCAAACCAAACCCTAAACTTACTAATAGTTTGTATAATCTAATGTTATAAAAAGGGCTTTCCTACTTTCTAAGTTGATCCCCTTTTTAACTAAAGTTTTTTCCTACTTTTCTAATTTTATCTTTTTCTAACTAAAGTTTTTTCCTACTTTTCTAATTTTATCTTTTTCTAACTAAAGATTTTTCCTACTGGTTTTAGTTGAGAAACTAGACCAACCTTTCCTAGCTTTCTCTGCCTCTTGGCTTGGTCTCTTCCACAACTGTCCCAAGGTCTTCAAGATATCAGAACCTTTCACATCCTTGAGCTCTTTGAGGAGGTCTGATTCTTTTTGGGGGTTCAAGGACAGAATCTCTTCATCAGAATCAGCCTTTTCAACCTCTTCAACCTCCTCATCATCTGAAATGTCACTCCAGAAGTCTTCAACTAAAGTGACTTTCTCCTCATCCTTCTCATCCTCCTCGTCAGCTGAAGGATTCTTGGTCTTTTCATCAGAATCAACCTCTTCATCTCCCTTATTATCTGGAGATTCCTGGGGCTCTTCATCAGAATCAACCTCTTCAACCTCTTCATCCTCTGAAGATTCCTGGGCCTCTTCATCAGAATCAACCTCTTCATCCTCTGAAGATTCCTGGGTCTCTTCATCAGAATCAACCTCTTCATCCTCCTCATCATCTGAAGATTCCTGGGTCTCTTCATCAGAATCAACCTCTTCATCCTCTTCATCATCTGAAGATTCCTGGGTCTCTTCATCAGAATCAACCTCTTCATCCTCTTCATCATCTGAAGATTCCTGGGTCTCTTCATCAGAATCAACCTCTTCATCCTCTTCATCATCTGAGGATTCCTGGGTCTCTTCATCAGAATCAACCTCTTCAACCTCCTCATCATCTGAAATGTCACTCCAGAAGTCTTCAACTAAAGTGACTTTCTCCTCATCCTTCTCATCCTCCTCGTCAGCTGAAGGATTCTTGGTCTTTTCATCAGAATCAACCTCTTCATCTCCCTTATTATCTGGAGATTCCTGGGGCTCTTCATCAGAATCAACCTCTTCAACCTCTTCATCCTCTGAAGATTCCTGGACCTCTTCATCAGAATCAACCTCTTCATCCTCTGAAGATTCCTGGGCCTCTTCATCAGAATCAACCTCTTCATCCTCTTCATCTTCTGAAGATTCCTGGGTCTCTTCATCAGAATCAACCTCTTCATCCTCCTCATCATCTGAAGATTCCTGGGTCTCTTCATCAGAATCAACCTCTTCATCCTCTTCATCATCTGAAGATTCCTGGGTCTCTTCATCAGAATCAACCTCTTCATCCTCTTCATCATCTGAAGATTCCTGGGTCTCTTCATCAGAATCAACCTCTTCATCCTCTTCATCATCTGAGGATTCCTGGGTCTCTTCATCAGAATCAACCTCTTCAACCTCCTCATCATCTGAAATGTCACTCCAGAAGTCTTCAACTAAAGTGACTTTCTCCTCATCCTTCTCCTCCTCCTCGTCAGCTGAAGGATTCTTGGTCTTTTCATCAGAATCAACCTCTTCATCTCCCTTATTATCTGGAGATTCCTGGGGCTCTTCATCAGAATCAACCTCTTCAACCTCTTCATCCTCTGAAGATTCCTGGACCTCTTCATCAGAATCAACCTCTTCATCCTCTGAAGATTCCTGGGCCTCTTCATCAGAATCAACCTCTTCATCCTCTTCATCATCTGAAGATTCCTGGGTCTCTTCATCAGAATCAACCTCTTCAACCTCCTCATCATCTGAAATGTCACTCCAGAAGTCTTCAACTAAAGTGACTTTCTCCTCATCCTTCTCATCCTCCTCGTCAGCTGAAGGATTCTTGGTCTTTTCATCAGAATCAACCTCTTCATCTCCCTTATTATCTGGAGATTCCTGGGGCTCTTCATCAGAATCAACCTCTTCAACCTCTTCATCCTCTGAAGATTCCTGGACCTCTTCATCAGAATCAACCTCTTCATCCTCTGAAGATTCCTGGGCCTCTTCATCAGAATCAACCTCTTCAACCTCCTCATCATCTGAAATGTCACTCCAGAAGTCTTCAACTAAAGTGACTTTCTCCTCATCCTTCTCATCCTCCTCGTCATCTGAAGGATTCTTGGTCTTTTCATCAGAATCAACCTCTTCATCTCCCTTATTATCTGGAGATTCCTGGGGCTCTTCATCAGAATCAACCTCTTCAACCTCTTCATCCTCTGAAGATTCCTGGACCTCTTCATCAGAATCAACCTCTTCATCCTCTGAAGATTCCTGGGCCTCTTCATCAGAATCAACCTCTTCATCCTCTTCATCATCTGAAGATTCCTGGGTCTCTTCATCAGAATCAACCTCTTCATCCTCTTCATCATCTGAAGATTCCTGGGTCTCTTCATCAGAATCAACCTCTTCATCCTCTTCATCATCTGAAGATTCCTGGGTCTCTTCATCAGAATCAACCTCTTCATCCTCTTCATCATCTGAAGATTCCTGGGTCTCTTCATCAGAATCAACCTCTTCATCCTCTTCATCATCTGAAGATTCCTGGGTCTCTTCATCAGAATCAACCTCTTCATCCTCTTCATCATCTGAAGATTCCTGGGTCTCTTCATCAGAATCAACCTCTTCATCCTCTTCATCATCTGAAGATTCCTGGGTCTCTTCATCAGAATCAACCTCTTCATCCTCTTCATCATCTGAAGATTCCTGGGTCTCTTCATCAGAATCAACCTCTTCATCCTCTTCATCATCTGAAGATTCCTGGGTCTCTTCATCAGAATCAACCTCTTCATCCTCTTCATCATCTGAAGATTCCTGGGTCTCTTCATCAGAATCAACCTCTTCATCCTCTTCATCATCTGAAGATTCCTGGGTCTCTTCATCAGAATCAACCTCTTCATCCTCTTCATCATCTGAAGATTCCTGGGTCTCTTCATCAGAATCAACCTCTTCATCCTCTTCATCATCTGAAGATTCCTGGGTCTCTTCATCAGAATCAACCTCTTCATCCTCTTCATCATCTGAAGATTCCTGGGTCTCTTCATCAGAATCAACCTCTTCATCCTCTTCATCATCTGAGGATTCCTGGGTCTCTTCATCAGAATCAACCTCTTCAACCTCCTCATCATCTGAAATGTCACTCCAGAAGTCTTCAACTAAAGTGACTTTCTCCTCATCCTTCTCATCCTCCTCGTCAGCTGAAGGATTCTTGGTCTTTTCATCAGAATCAACCTCTTCATCTCCCTTATTATCTGGAGATTCCTGGGGCTCTTCATCAGAATCAACCTCTTCAACCTCTTCATCCTCTGAAGATTCCTGGACCTCTTCATCAGAATCAACCTCTTCATCCTCTGAAGATTCCTGGGCCTCTTCATCAGAATCAACCTCTTCATCCTCTTCATCATCTGAAGATTCCTGGGTCTCTTCATCAGAATCAACCTCTTCATCCTCTTCATCATCTGAAGATTCCTGGGTCTCTTCATCAGAATCAACCTCTTCATCCTCTTCATCATCTGAAGATTCCTGGGTCTCTTCATCAGAATCAACCTCTTCATCCTCTTCATCATCTGAAGATTCCTGGGTCTCTTCATCAGAATCAACCTCTTCAACCTCCTCATCATCTGAAATGTCACTCCAGAAGTCTTCAACTAAAGTGACTTTCTCCTCATCCTTCTCATCCTCCTTATCAGCCAATGAGGAGTCAGAATTTTCCACCACTTGAACGTCTTTGACGGAGACTTTTTCTTCCGTGTTCCCGGTATCTTCCGCTTCTTTGACAAAACTATTTTCAAGTTCTGAAGGAGCAGATGAAATCTCCTGGAGGCTTGTTGTGGTCGCTGTTTCCTCTTTTTCTTGGATCAAGCAAAGGCTGTTGATGGACTCTGTCAGATCCTCCTTAGTTTTCTGGAGGTCTTGGGTCTCCTTTCTAAGGAGATCTGCTTTAGCCTTCTGCTGGTTGAACTGTTTAACCCATTCTTGAGCTTCAATTTCCTTAATTTTTAGACATTTGACTTCAGTTTCCAGATCCACCTGGAGGTTCTGCATGCGGAAGATGTCATCCTTCATTGTGGAATAGTTCTCCCTCATTTGGTCTCTTGTCTGACGTTGATTTCTCAGGTTTTCAAGTTCCAGATTAAGAATGTCCGTTTTCTGCTGGAAATTTTTAATCTGATCTTGTAAACCTTGGATTGTCTGCTCAAGATGTTTGGTGTCTTTCTTAACAGCATCACATTCCAACTGTGCTGCACTCATTTTGCCCTGCACATCATCAAAACCATTGATTTCTTCTTGGAGTTTGGTGACTGTCAAGGTGAGATCCATGTTTCTTCTGACCGTTGTCTCTTTTTCTGCTTTTATGTCCTGACATGCAGATTCCAGATCTTTCAGGTGGTTGATGGACTTGGTCAGATCCTCCTTAGTTTTCTGGAGGTCTTGGGTCTCCTTTTTAAGGAGATCTGCTTTAGCCTTCTGCTGGTCGTACTCTTCGATCCATTCCTTAGCTTCAATTTCTTGAACTTTTAGATCTGTGATCTCAGATTCCAGACTTAACTGGAGGTTCTGCATGCGGAAGATGTCATCCATCATTGTGGAATAGCTCTCCTTCATTTGGTCTCTCGTCTGACTTTGGTTTTGCAGATTTTTAAGTTCCTGACTAAGAATGCCAGTTTGTTGCTGGAAATCTTGAATCTGGATGTTTAAATCTCTGATTTTTCTTTGAAGAGAGACCGTTTCCTCCTTCTTTCTGTCACTTTCCTCTTTGGCAGCGATGAGTCTGTCCTTCAAATCATGAAAACTACTGATTTCATCTTGCAGTTTTCTGATTTCCTTTGAGAGATCAGAGTTCATCTGAACTGCTTTCTTTGTTTTTGCCTTGAGCATTTCACATGCAGACTCCACTTCTTTTACTTCCTGAAGAGACTTTCCGACTTCATCTCGTCTTTTCTGCAGCTCTTGAGTTTCTTCTCTGAGTTCCTGCAGCTGTTTGGAAAGATAGTGATGCAGGGCGGTGAGTTCCTCTGCACCGTTCGGTTGCTCTTCCAGCTCTGAAATTTCCGACTGCAACTCTTTTTTGAGTTCCTCCAAACGGTATTTTTCTTTAACCATTGTGGGGTACTCTTCTCTCATCTGGTCTCGTTCGGAGATTTCTTTCTGCAGCTCCATGACTTTCTCTTTGAGATCTCTTGTCTCCTCTTCCAAGGCGTGGAAATGATTAAACTCTAGTTTATAATCGATTTCCAGGTGTGTTTGGCGGGCGACTTTCCTTTGTAACTTCTGCAGCTCATTTTTTAGGACTGCAGAAATCTTTTCCATGTTTTTTCTTTGGTTTTTCACCCTTTCGTGCTCCAGTTTCAGCTCTTCTGGGATCCAACGTTTGGATTCCAGAGTGACCATTTCCTCTCTGATTTCTCTGAAGCTTTCAGAGAAATCATTGATTATCTGTTTTTCTGCGTCACACTTCTCCTGGATTTTCCTCTGTTTTTGGACTTCTTTGTTCAAAGTCTTCAGAGTTTTGACCAGCTCCTTGTTTTTCTGAGCAGCAGCTTTTCTCTGCTTCTTCAGACTCTTGTGGGTGGTCTTCAAGTCCTTCATGTCGGACAGATTGTTACCAATGGTTTCAATCTGACTGATCAACACATCATTGACAGACATTTTCAAATGTTGTTTTGGTAGTTTTACTTGCGTGGGGTTAAAGTTTTCAGCTTCTGCTGTGGGTTAAAGTTTTCAGCTTCTGCTGTTTGTGTTGCTTCGATAGTTAGTCCGTTGAAGCTCAAGGGTTTTTCAGGGGTCTGGTGATGATGTCATACAGCCTCATGTCGATAGTTAATCTGGAATATGACATAATATTTCATAGATAAGAGTCGTTCTGATGTCATATTTTGGACGTCGTATTACGTGCTGCGTGTTATTGCTGCGTAATAATGCGTCACAAATGACGATTTACGAGCGGCTTCAAATCCGCGCATGCGCACTGGCGGCTCCTCTTCAGCGCCGCAGTTCGACGGCGGGACGCTTCTGCGCAGAAGCGGAAGCGGCGCCAACAGGCGGAATCTGTCTCTGGACTCTACCGATCACTATCGATAAAAAATGGTTTCGATTGATTGTAAAATGCCCGCGTGACGCGGTCAGGAGGCGGAGATGTTTGGAGGAAACGTCGAAGGTCTGGAGACACTTTCCCGCTTCAGTTCAGGACCCGGAAGGAGCGTCAGGAAGCGTCACGGTCGAAATTGATAACAGTGAGGCCAGGTGGGTCCTATATGGTTTAAAAGTGGCAGTAAATGTTGGCCCCAATTTAATTTGTCCACATTGGCTTAAATGGACACTCAGTGGATTGGCTCGCTACGATAGCCAGCCGTCCGGTGGACAGCGACGGTCGCTAGCTCGCTAGCAATTGTTGAAAGCAGAACTCCCAGTTCTCTTTCTGGTGGGTCCGGAGGAAGGAACGCTGTTCAGATAAGGGTGATATTCAGACAAACCCCGTTTGTACGTTTCACCTTTGCCGCGGGAGGATTAGATTCTGCACAACTCTGTGTTTCAAAATCCTGTCATCCGGAAGCAACAGGCTGGTTTTATTGACAGATGACATAAGCATTTCAGGCATTTGCATATCCAATCATATTTCAGGCGGAAGTTTCTGTGTCCTCATAAGGTAATAACAATTTGGGTTCACACGTTTTGGAGATGGGCAGCTCCCACATCCTTCTGCAGGGTAGTGACCTTGGTTCTCACGGGAAAGTGAACCACTTTGAATCTCAGCTGATAATATATGAACATCAGGAGAATCACAATCTGTTCTGCAATATGAAAATCAGGAGAATGCACAATATTTTCTAGACTCTCTACAGCAGAGCTTGCTAGCTCCATACAGTGTAGCCATAGACTGTATATAAAATAACTGGACAGAGCAAGCCCCCCTACCTGCGTGTTCCATATAGGAAGTACCACTGGGATGCAAAAAGGCCAAAGTCCCATTGACTTACATTGAGGATGTGACATCCAGTTCTTCTTCTGTGGTTTTTTGCGGTTCGTCAAGTTCGTTCCTGTTTTCCATGAGCTCAAGGTCGATCCTAGAGAGACCCTAAGAACTCAGTCCGACTTCTTTCTGTGCACTCCAGCTGCTGCTTTTAAGTAACTGACTAAACACTTAAAAATATTCATTCCTGCTGATGGCGGCTGGCAGTGGAATTACCGCCAGTGTGCTCCAAACGAACCGTTTTCATGGATTCATTCAATGGACGGATGTTGGTGAGAAGAAAAACCTTTAAAACTCAACAGAGAGAGAACTGAACACGACTGATGGAACAGAAACATCCATGATTTCAGATCAAACCTCCGGAGTTCAATCAGCTTTGATCGTTGCACTAACAGCAGACGGCGGCGCTGAGCGGCGGAGAAGATCTGCTCGCTCAGAAGGTCTCCACAGAAACCAGCTTTGACTCCACAGAGAAACAGCAGAAAACAGCCGGTAAAAGTTCAGTCTGGGTTCGTTTCACCTTCCTTCTGTTCGTTTCAGATTCCTGGTCTGCAGATGAGCCTGAAGAGGAGCAAAGGATTCTGGGATATCTTTGGGACGTCTGAACTTCCTGTTGGTGACGCGACGCAGCGACGACACAACAAGACGTTTGTCTCTGAACGGTTTGGCTCCTTTTGACTCCAATAGAAAAATCCAGAACATCCCAACATTTCACAAACATCCAGAATCTGTAAACAGGAAGTCATCGCTTTGTTTCCAATTTAACATCAGTCTGATCATAAAGTCTGCAGTCAGTTCAGTCCAGATGGATTCATATGGTCTTTGGATGAAATGTCTTATTAGGATTGTCTGCAGAACACAGTCAGGATTCTGTTTCTGCAGAGAATAAAAAAATCTGTATTTCTACTAAAAAATGAACAAAAACAACGAAAAACGTCGTCCTAAAACCCAACAAATGTCAACGTTTTATTTTCTAAAGTTGGATTCGTTTTTGCTCGACGGTTAGCATTCTGAAGTCTTTAGTGTCTGTGAGGTCCCTGGGTCAGTCCTGAGAGGACCGGTGACATCACACTGGCCTCCACAACGTAGCCACGCCCCCCCACGCAATAAAATAAAACTATCTGGAGGGCCGGATAGAATTACCCAGAGGGCCAGATCCGGCCCCCGGGCCGTGACTTTGACACACATGACCTAGAGAGACCTTTTGAATGTGGCTGATCAATTTAAAAAAGTTTCACCAAAGCATTTGGAATGTTTTTGTTTCCTGGATGAAAGTGGAAAATATGTTTCTATTATTTACACTCTATAAGATTTAATATCGTGTAACAAAATAATCTCAGACATTCCAAACACGTAAAAGATTTACAAAAGTCATCTTTATAAATGCCGGTCTTCTTTTGGTTTATCTCCATAGCAACCATTTAATTTTTTTGGTCAACTGGGACTGACAATTAGATCAATGTCAATTTTAAAAGAAACGGATAAAGTAAATGTTTGGATTTCCTTAGCAACAGAGGGTTTTTGTTTACCGACAAAAAACCCGAACACTTCAAAAATAAGGTCATTTTTTATTTCTAACATCAGTTACACTGAAGCCTGCTATTACACTGTGAAGCTAGGAAAGTGATGGAAGCAGAGAAAGTTCTGGAGGTTCTCATTTCCTGAAGTTTCTGCTCAGCAGAGACTTTTTATTCCTACTTTGACTTTTTTAATCAAATATTTCATTCAGATGCTGCTGCTGTTCAGTCAAAGGTGTGTTCAAAGGGATAGTCCTGCGTTGGCTGCGAGTCGAAGCTGTCAAACGGGTTCTCCGTCAGCCAGCTGTCGAAGGACGGGTCGTACCAGGAGGTGGTCGTCTTGGTTTTAGGCGCTGCTGTTGTCGTCGTCGTCATTGTTGTTGTGGTTCTGAGTATGTGCGACCTCTGCTGCTGGCGCAGCCTGCGCAGACGCATGAGTCGCAGGCGCCTGAGTCGGTCTGCGTTCTGGGAGTTGGCCTGCGTTTCCGTGGCAGCGGTGGTGCCGGGGGGCGATGTCGTCCTGGCCGCTGCCTTTGGCTGCTTCACCAGCCGGATGGGTCTGTTGCCGTGCAGCGCCATGATCTGTTTGATGCGACTCCAGTTGGACTTGGCTAAGGTGAAGCCGCAGGGCGTGGCTCCAGGCTCGTAGCCCACGAGGCATAGCCTGGTCTGGGGGGTGTAGTTGAAAAACGGCTTGCAACACTTTATGTTCATTGTATGGTGCGTATCAGTGGGGCGGGGTTAATAAAATCAATAATCGATTTGAATCAATTTAAGCTTAATAGATCAATAATCGAGTCATAAAAACAAACCAATTTAGCACATAAGCTAAAGTCCGCTAGCTTGATACTAACGTTTAATGATATTTCCCGTAGGACGGCTAATGCTAACGCTTGGTCAACTTTTAAGGAAATATTTTTAAAGTGACTATTTGAGGGTTTTTTCCTCATACTTTCTTTTTCTGGAATAAGGTGTACTTCTATAGTGTGAGCGCCACCTAGTGGTCAAACTGAAACGTCCTCCAGGAGAAGCAGAACAATGTTTCCAATGTTAATGAACATTTTCGTTAGAACTTCTCCTTTAGAGAATCCATGTATGATATTAACAATCTCATTATTTCACTGATACATTTACAGTATCTGAACTGGATCAGATTAATGTAAATATATTCAAAACATATAGTAGGTTATTAATGTATTTATTAACAAATGTGTATAAATCTGTAAGCTCAAAAATTGAATTGAATGATTGAATCGAATTGTATTCTAATTGATGCCCAGCCCTAAATATTGGTGCCAAGCTGATATGTAAATCCACGTTATACTGCATCAAAATCCGATGATTCGTGGTGATGGCATAAACCGGGGTCTGCGACCGAAGAGCCATCTGGGCTTGTTTTCCACTGATCCAAACTTAAGTTTTATTTTGATACTGCTGTGCATTCATTACTATTTCTTTTTTTTAGTAAACATGAATTATGCTTCTTTTGTGGCATGAATAAAAACTGACATATAAAAGAAAATAGCATTTTCTCCAAACGTGAAGGAGAACTTTCTATTTCAGCTCCGTCAGCACGTTCAGGAGCTGCTTCTCTAGAAGAAGAAGAACCTCTGATGTCTCCATCAGGCTGAAATCCCCCTTCAGGTCTCAGGTCAACCCAAAACTTGAAATTTGGCGCCATCTAGTGGTTCTTCCCTGAACAAAGATCGCTGAACATCTTCATGCTCTGGATCTGAAGGGTTCTTAGACCCAGACTTCAACTCACACCAGCAGATTATGGACCAATCAGAGCTTGATCAGATCAGCTGCAGGTTTATGGAGAACAAACTAAACTTTGAGTTCAGCTAATATTTCAGCAGCATGCTAGCTGTTTTGGCTAACTAAGGCTTTATTAAATTCTTTAGGGTAATTTGGCCTTTAACTATAATTTCATCTGGCTATCAGCTTTAGCGTTTTTAGCTATCAATTTCAGCATCTTCAGCTGCCAAATTCAGCTCACAGGTAATGCTAATGTGAATATATCTAGTTTTTAGTTAGTTTAAAGCTAATGTTGGTTAAGATGTGTGATTTACATCCACTTTATGCGTGACCCGATTAGTCGACTAATCGGAAAAAATAATCGGTGATTAGTCGACTATTAAAATAATCGTTTGTGGCTCTACCATCGGAGCTTCTTACCTTCAGGGAACTTTCAGGTACTCCGGTCTTCTTCAGCTGTCAGATCTTCACTGAAGAGTCTGGAATAAAGGAAGCTTCTCACCTTCTACGCGCTCAGGCAAAATAAAAAAAAGACTTAAAAAGATCAATTTAACAGGATGTTGAGCAAAAATGCTGATGGGAAGGAAAACAAACTGTAGGTGAAATTAAACTGAAAGAAAGAATGAAAGAAGGTTAAAACATATTTTTTAGAAAGATGATTGAAAAAAATGCCAAAACAATTGAAAAAAATAAAATAAAATCTCATCTCCAAATGTCCAGATCAGTTACTTTTGGAGACACCTCCTGACGTTTCCTCAGTTGATTGTTGTGTTTTGTCCTAAGCAGCTCGAGGTTGGAGGTAAACCTGAACAATGTTAAGAATTTAAAAGCCCTGTGATTGGACAGAAACCTGTCCAGGTTAGACCCCGCCTCCGCCATGCAATCAGGTCCAAGATGCAACAGAAGACATAAAAATGCTGATTTTACAAATGAAAGGTGTTAAATCCCCTTGTTTTTAAGGGGGCGGGGCCACCATCAAGGACACACCCACTCACTAGAGGAGGAGGAGCTTAAAGTGGCTTTAATTCTAAATGGTGGTCAGTAAATGTTTAACTGATGGCACTGTCACCACTTTAAACATCAATGCTGCAGGCTGAGATTAGGATTAGGATAATCTAATCTCCGGATAAAAGATTCTTTGGAATCAGAAAACTGTCCCGTCAGATTCAGACTCAAGGTGGCGTCCTCCACGAAGCTGATGCAGGACCGAATATCTCCCGACGTTTTAGCTCCATAGAGTTAATGGAAACACCTGAGGGGGCGGAGCCTCCAGAGATCAAAGACACTCAGACGGGTTTCATTCAAACTTCTTCCGCTTCTTTAATTATTTTACAGTGAGTAGGTGTGCAACACCAAACATGCATTTCCACAGACGGCGGACGGCCGCAGTAAACAAACAGCAGTGGCTCCGCTTCCAAAGTCAGAAGCGTAAAATATTTACAAACGAGAAGCTGGAGTTCGGACGAAACTCCCGTGAAGGCACCGAGGCGGAAGACGCTGAATCCTTGGCAGTGATTAAACAAACAGCCTCCCTCGTTAAAAGCAACTTTTGTCTAAAATGAAACATTTTCATCTGAAATAAAACGACCATAAAAAAACTCCGCAAACACGGATGCGGCTTTAAAAAGGCGAGCTCCGCCTTGTCCTCCGTTTCATCTGGACGCGTCTGCCAGCTGGCTGTGTTTGTGAGTGTCGTCCCGCAGCAGAGGGGTTCGCTCGTCCGTCCGAGAGCTTCGGCTGGCGGCGGCGTTGGCAGCGGCGCCCTCATTTCTCTGAAAAACCACAAAACCGTCTGAGTTTCTGCTGATGCGCTGGAGGAAACGCTGAAACGGAACCAGGAGTTAAAACATCCTCAACTAAACAGAAACCGCCGGAATCTCCCACAGAAAAGGATTTTATCATCAGAACCGGCCCACATCATGAACCCTCCGTCACCGTGCTTCACAATGAGATCGATTACATCTGATGTAAAAAGATTTTTGTTGTTAAATCTTTCTATGAGCGTTTAAGTTTATAAGCCTTAAATGTCTTGACAATATAAAGAGAAATCTATGGAGGACTAAACGGGACATAAATATATACACCATTAAATTCAATAAATCTGTTTTTAATTATTTAAAATTAGTATGAAATAAATAAAAGTGGAAATCAATATATAAATATTTAAATATAAATGTTTTAAAATATTAAAATAGTTATTAAAAACACAATAAAATATGTAATTTTAAATTACTAAATAAATGAGTCATTAAATATTTAAAATTAGCATTAAATCAATGAATTGGATATCAATAAACAAATTTAAAGTTTAAATATATATGGCACTATAATTTTAAAATAGCCATTAAAAAGCACATTTAAATATTTTATATGTAATTATTTCATGGCTCAGTAGGAGCTAAAAGAGACTAATTAAAATAAAAATATTTAAGGTTAAATCAATTAATAAATTATTTAAAATTGGCATTAAATAAATAAAAGTGTGTCAATATTTAATTAAAATTCTATTTAAAATGATTTAAGACACATTTATGTAACGGATAATGCCACATATATTCAAATATTTATTTCTACTTTCATTTATTTAATGCCAATTTTAAAAAATGAAGGACATATTTATTTATTAATTTAATGGTGTATATATTGATTTCCTTAAGTTCCGTTTAGCCCTCCGTAGGATCAGGTGTATGTATGCGTGTCTTGACGTGTGGACCCACCTGCAGCGCTCAAACTTTTCTCCTGAGAGCCGTGCGAGCCTTTTACCTGCCCGTTAGCCGAGGCCTAGAACACGACCACAGCGCCTTACACGTGAGCCAAGCACAACACACGTCTGATACGGGGAGGCGGGCCGGAAGTCGTGCAGGATTCGGGTCGGAGCCGAGTCAGTCATGCGGTTAATTTGGAGAACGTGTGATTGGTAAGTTCAGTTACTGATCGGAGGAGGAGCAATCGGTGTGGAGGAGGAGGAAACGGATTAGAAAGGATCGAGAACGGATCAGAGAGCTTAGATTCTGTCGAACAGGATTCACCAAAAATACAGAACCAAAAAATCAGGAGGCCAAAATCAAAACACACCTTAGGTCGCGGGCCGAACAGGATGAACATTTATTGGACACTCTAAAACTACATTTTTAAAACTTTAAAAATGTAACTTTTTAACATAATTATGAACTAGATTTAAAGCATTACCTGTGAAAATGCTAGTGTGAATAAATGCTGTAAGCTGAATTTGGCCGCTGAAATTGATAGCTAAAACCGCTGAAGCTGATAGCCAGCTAAAATATTAGCTAAAAGCCAAACTAGCCTAAAATATTATATTAAAAAAAAAAAAACTTAGGTAGCCAAAACAGCTAGCATGTAGCTAAAATCTTAGCTTTTTTGGAGTTTAGCTTGTACTTAAGCAATAAGCTAGCTTTTTGGCTAATTAGGAATCTACTATGGTTTTCTATGCTAATTTAGCTAATATTTTAGAAACAGGCTAACGTTTTTGACTAATTTAGTTTACTAAGAAATGCTAGGCTATTTTGGAGTTTAGCTAGTATTTAAGCAATAAGCTAGCTTTTTTGGCTAATTTGAAATCTTTTTTTAAGCTAATTTAGAGTTTAGCAAATATTTAAGCAACAAATTAAATATTTTTGCAAAATGTACATGTATTAGAGATTTTTAAGCAATTTCACTTAATTTTCAGATATTTGGGTCAACTTCAGCGCTCTTTCATAATTCTTTAACAACATCTCCAGTTTTTTTAGCTAATTTAACATTTTGCTAATCTCTTTGGATTTGCAAGCTTCAGCATCTTTAGTGACTTCTTTCAGGAAAAAACATTCACACTAACATTATCGCAGGCGTTTCAACTTTTCTAGTTTGAACTTTGTGTCAAAATTCCAGAGACATGAAAACCTGGAAACTGAAAACTAAAGGGACGTTTTGGGACGTGGACCCAGTCCCACAGGTCCACGTTCTGGTTCTGTCACTCGTTTGTGAATCCCAGAACCTGGACGGCTGGTTTGGATTCATCAGTCAAAAGCTGCTGCTTTGAGCTGAAAGGTTCGTAAAGACATTCAGAACATCAGATTCTTTTGGTTCTGATTGGAAACCCGGAACATTTTCCAACATAAATCCATGAAAGTTTCTGTTTGAAGTTTCAATCAAATCTCTGATTTTTCATGAATCATATCGTTGTTTTCTGAAATGATCATGAACTATTGCTTGAGGATCAGAACACCGGCTGATTGAACGGATCCGTTCGGATCAGGACGACGGCTGTACGAACCCCGGGGTTCTCCGTGACGCTGGAGATCTCGGCGGCGTTCAAGGACCTCTGCAAACAGACAGCAGGCGTCACCGTTACGCCGCCACAGTCCAGGAAAACCTTCAGAACACGGGCCGCTGGCGGGCCGACCTTGACTTTTGGGTTTATGGGGTCATAAAGAGTTTGTTACTCAACGAGACGGCGATAAGAGCGGCGAGCTCGCTCTCTAACAACCAGCAGGACGGGTTTGGCTGGAACCAAAAAGAGCGTGGAGAGAGCAGGAGCCCGACGGACGCCGTCAGCGTCTCTCGCCGATCCCCCGCGGCTGACGGAACCCCCCCACCCCCGGACAGATAAAGGAGGGTTGGACTTTACCGCCGACGTCTGTCAGGTTCAGAGGTTCAAGGCGGGAGGAGAGGGAGACGGTTTTCATTCAGTGTTAAACTTCCAGATTCAGCAGGAACCAGACAGGAAGCGGCAGACCGCTCTGTGTTCTCAGCAGGACGAGGGTTCGAGTCCCTCCTGCTCCCTCTCCTCCCGTTCTGGGGGACCATGCCGGCTTCATGCAGACGGCCCGGGGGTGGAGCGGCGCGTACCTTCACTTTGTGGTGGACCACTGACGCCACGATGACGGTGAGGAGGCCGAGCGCGATGAGGATGTACTGCAGGTACTCCATGACGGCCGGCAGGACCACCAGGTTGGTGCGGAAGGTGTTCAGGATGGGGCCATCGATGTAGCCGTTCTGGAGAGGACGGGAGATGACATGAGGGGTCAGGAGTCAAAACTTTATCGACACAAACACAGCTACACAAAAACACAACTTCTGTGTTAAAGCGCTTTATAAATAAAGCTGATGATGATGATGATGATGATGATGATGATGATGATGACAACTGCACAAAAAAAGGTTCAAGTTTGTATCTACACACACACGTTTATACACACACATGCACGCATATACACACCAACACAAGCAAATTCACACATGTCCATACTCAGGCCCACAAACACACAAGCAGACACACACAAATGTGCACACAAACACGGACACAAAAATAAACATACAAATAAATACATAAACACAGACACAGTAGGAAACAAACTCGCATACAAACACAAAGACACTCGTAAACACACAAACAGAAAACACACAAACAAATACATGGACGCACACAAACACACACATACAAAGAGATAAATAAACAAAGTGATTCGTGTTTTACAGAGAAAAGTAATGTTTTTCCTCAACGAGTGAATTCTGGTTTTCCTCTTAAATCAGGAAATCTTTTCCCTCCTTTACATCCTGATCCTGATCTGTGACCTGAACTGTCCTCTGATCCCGTTTGCTCCGCCCCTAACCAGCTGACTCAGCTTCTTCTAAAACTCTCCACACGTTCAGACAAACTGCAAACCAAGCAGAAAGAAGCTGCAGGAAGTTCCTCTACAGAGAAGTCTGTGGCGTCTCCACCTGAGAACACAAACGTCAGCGCTGCTACAGGAAATGAGTGAAAATGGTTCTTCATCTTTGATCAGCTGTTTTCAACCACAGGAGAAAACATCCAAACTGTCTCAACTTCAGTTTATTATCTGCAGCCCCGAAACCAACAAGATCACAAACACGAAGAAGTTCACTTTAATAAGAACATTTATCTTCAGGTTTTAACAGAAGAAAAACTCCTGAATGATGGAGCTGATGATCCATGTCTTTAAAATGAGAGTATTTCAAAATAAAAGATTCTAGAAGACACAATGCATGATCCTGACAGTCATGATTGTGTCTATAATGTGTTTTTATTCCTGTGATATTCTCCTTAATGATTTAAACAGAAATGTCGTTTCTGCAGAATCCTGAGGACTCTGATGAAGCTTCTATAACAGAATAGGTTTAAACTGATGCTAACTAGCTAAAACATGAAGAGTTGTGTTTCATCAGGTTGAATGTTCGCTGCGTCTTACCTCCTCGAACCACAGCAGCGGCATCACCACCTCAGAAATCTTGCCGGTTTCACTGAAACGTACAGAAACTTCAGGTGTGAGAAGAGCAGGAAACGCGCGGCGGCTCGTGGAGTCATGAGAGAGTTGGGAGTGATCCTTACGTGATTCCTGAAACTCTCTTGATGTAGAGGTTGAGCTGCAGGCGGATGGACACGTTGAGGGGAACCCCCGTCAGCTGGCGGGACACAAACATGCAGAACATTACGTTTCCCTGAAACGGCGGCAGAAGTCTCCAGACGGCGTTCAAAAACCAGAAACAACAAAAGAAGGAAATTCTGTTTCTGGTTTGGTTCCACCATTGAGCTGCAGTGGAGATGGGTCCAACAATGAGAACAA
>NC_050523.1:2083273-2105674 GCF_002922805.2 Oryzias melastigma
CTGATGATGAAGATGAAGAGCAGACAGGAGTCATTTCTCCTTCGAGGTTTCAGGACGTTTCTTTTGTCTGTGATTCTTAGAGAAGATCAGGAAACTTAAAAGAACAAACTCTGGATCTCCAAACACGACAAGCTTCATGAATTCTGTCTCATCGCGTCTTTTTTAGGACTTTTACAAAGATATTAATTAAACAATTATGAGTAAAGGGAGAATAGTGATAATAGTTGTAAAAAAAAAGTCTTAAAATACAGGAAAAAAAATCATACAGTTATGAGAAAAAAGGAAACATTTAATAAGAATATTTTTGTATAACCGAATAAAATTTTACAAGACTAACTGGAAGATTATGAAAATAAAGTCCAAAAAATATGAGAATTATGTCAATATTTTAAGATAAAAACTATGAGAAAAAAGGGAAAATTCTAAGATCATAAAGTCGCACTGAAGCTAATAGCAGCTAAAATATTAGCAAGAATAAAAAAAAAAAAAAAAAAAAAACTTGTTTTAGTCAGAACAGCTAGCATGTAGCTGAAATATGAGCTAAAAATAGCCTAAGAAATCTCAATAAAAGCCAAAATAGTTCAAAAAGCAGAATGTCAATTTGTGAAAGGCAGGAATATTATATTAATTATTCCAGAATAAATCGACTTAAACCTTAAATAAAATGATCGGGAGGGCCGGATAGAATTACCCGGAGGGCCGGATCCGGCCCCAGGGCCTTGACTTTGACACGTGCACAGGAAACCTGTGAAGGTCGTTTGCTGAAGCTTCGGGTGGAAGGTTTTCTGAGACTTTCAGAGAGTTGATGAAAACATCAGAAGCTGTTTTTTTGGGATCATTCTGAAACAAAAGTGTAGACGAAGCAGGCTCCGCCCCCCACCGCCAAACTCCTGCAGCAGCTGTGGGAGGCCCGGGTCCATCAGAAAAAGGGTCGCAGTTCTACTGCTAAACCGGGTCACATCAACTGATGGGAGGCAGATGTTGGGAAGGTTCTGATCCAAACTGATGACGGTTTTGGCCCCTGAAGCTCCTCTGCGCTGGCAGAACAGCTTCTCCCAGCAGCTCAGGAGGAGACGCAGGAAAACACGCCGTACAGGGTGTTGCTGACAGGAAAATGACAGCCCAAAGTGGCTCTGAACGGCCGCCATGATGCAGATCGGGTCCACATGCGGTTCTGATGGACAGTTAATCCCACCCAGGATCAGGGGAGGAATGCAGCTGCAGGCGTTTCAGACGGAGGGAAACGGGACTCACTGAGATAATGCAAATCGAGAAACTCAGAATGTACTTTTTATCAAATGAAATGGTTATTTGAGTGTTTTTGGCTGATAAAACTAAAAATATATTTATTCTAAATGAGACAATTAGCTTATAAAGACGCTGAGATGTTGAGAATAAGTTGGTCTAACATCAGTTTATGTCCCCTCCAATGAAAATCCCATTTGTTGAGTTTTGAACATGTATATGGGGCATTTGTGATCAGAGGCGGAGCTACTCAGCTCAGCTCCAAGAGCCACGCCCCCTCAGAGGAGATTTTGGAAACAGACGCTTCAGATCAACATGAAAAATGTCTTTTAAGACATTTAGGTTTTGAGATTTTGGTTAAAAACGTCATAATCATTATTAAAACTCTACTGGGAAAAAAATGTCAAAGAAAAGGAAAGTAGAGAACAGAACAGACTCTGATCGTTTCTACAGACAGACGGACGCATTGGAGCTTAAATTAGAACGAAAACAGAGAAAAATTAAAAATACAAAAACCAGAATGAAGAAAATATGCAATTTTATACACAAAAATGAGAACGAAGAACTCTGTATTTCTTTGAAAAAAAAACAAAAAACAAATTTTTGGGGGTTTATTATACTAAAAAAAATCTGAACGAAGAACGCCTTTTTTATATAAACAACAAAAATTAGAACGGAAAAGTTTTTTTACACAAATAAATGAGAACGAGAACCCGTGTTTTTTTTTTGTGACCAATGTGCTTCCATATAAAGTTCCTCATGGATTAAAAATGAATCATTAATCTAAACATTTGAATTTTTCCTTTTTGCAAATCAAATTCGGTCAAATCAGGTCTTGATGCAAAAAAGAAAATCTGTTTTTGTACTTAATAATGATTAAATGTCGAATTTTGAAGGCAAATATTGAATTTTTAAAGAATTTAACACATAAAATATTTAATTGAGTTTTCAAAAAAGTTGCTGTTAGAATCCTTTGATTATTTTTATAATTATGTTTTCTCACAGAAAAAAAAGGTGAATGATTTTTGCTGCAAGACATTTCTTAGATTCTGAAGCTTTGACGCTTTTCTCCTCAGTGAAACTGTTTAATATTCTAAAAACCACAAAGATGTTCTTCCAGAAACAGGAGATTCTGGAGAAGTTCCCAGCTGAGATCAGCGTCTCTGAATCGTTTCTTTCAGAGTTTTCTCTTCTTTCGTGAAGCTGAGATGAGCAGGTTCCATTTTCCCATCATGCAAATGGCTTTTCCTGGATTGTCCCGAATGATTAACTGAATGCATGAAGGCTGGAACATCTGCAAACGCCGGTTTCTTATCAGAACCGTTTTTATGAGATCCCGGCTCGGAGCGGCGGTCATTACGGAACCTTATCGCACCTTCCAATTACCTTATCGCCGTGCGTGGGCGATAAGAGGTGGCGGGCCGTTACGTAAGGAGGCCGTTTGGTAACAGCTTTCTGTTTGATTCACGCGTCAACAGGAGGAGCATGAAGATCCCCTGAAAGCCTCGCGGCGTCGCCCCCCCGTACAGCTCGGGCGGCGTGACCCGATTCTAGTCAGCAAAAGAACACAAGTTCATGGACGACGTGGGACTGAGACGCTCGGTCCAGAACGCCATCAAGAACACCCCCCCACCCAGTGAGACCTCATTCAGCCTCCAAACATCTGAAACGCATCAAACCCCGTAAGCTCCTGCAGATCCAACTGGCAGGAGCAGCAGGAGGAGTTTTAAAAGGCCAATTCAGGATTTTATGAAGCCTTTAAGAGTAAACTATGACATGTAAATAAATCATATATTACCTTCTGAACAGGGAAAACATTTAGTTTAATAGTCGACTGATCACCGAATAGTCGACTAATTGACTATTAAATTAGTCGTCGACTATTTTAAAAGTCGATTAGTCGACCAATCGTGGCAGCCCTGTGCGCTCACCGGGTGGATGTCGATGAAGAGCCCGTGCTCCTCCTCGGTGGGATTCAGACCCAGCACCGAGTCCAGCAGCACCGGGTCGGCGTTGAAGAAGTGAGGATGGGAGATGAAGACCGGCGAGTCTGCAGGGAGGAGAGGAACGGCGAGGAGTTGACCCGGGTCACGTGACTGAGAACCGTCACCACGTGTTCTAAAACCTCCTCATCTCAGAACAGGAGGAGCAGAAACTGTCGTCTGACAGAGTAATCAGATTACTCCTGCACTCTCATTTTAAGCACACGTGAGGCTCTGAGTGAATATTTGTCGACCTTTGAGGCGCCGGCGAGCGCGGACTCACTGTGGCGGCAGGTGCTGACGTTCAGGAGACCCGACTGCCTGCAGGGGCAGAACCCCTGGTTGGGCTCGTACTCCGACCCGTTGGCAAACATGGTCTTCGGCGCCACGAACCTGTAGAGGGGGATCCCCAGCATCTCGCCGGGGCGCTGGTAAACCAGCTCCAAGGACCTGAGGGGGAACAGGAAGTGAGGAAGTCGGAATTTGGGAGGCTGCGGGGCGGGACGGTTGGGGGCTGCGGGGCAGGACGGCGGCTCACCTGCAGGCGTCGGGGCTGTAGAAGGGTAAGGTGCTCTCTGTGGTCATGAAGGGGGGCCACATCTGCCCGGCTGTGCCGTTGATCATGTTGCACTGGGGGCTCCTCCAGTAGCTCAGCTGTGGAGGGAGGACAGTCAGACGGGTCACATGACCGGGAAGGCGGTGGCGTCGACAGCTCACCTCGGTCAGACCGTTCCACGAGTCGACTCGGTGGACCTTCTTGATGTCATCTTTTCCCGTGTTGACGGTGAACAGGCCGGTGTTGGAGTTGTTGAACTGGAAAGGCGACAGAAAGGTGGGAGTGTCTAAAGGTGATCCGGCGTTGGTCTTCTAAGCTCTGATAACAGCCGCCACGTTTGTTTTGGTTCAAAGGCTCATTCATGTGTTATAAACTGATCACTCACAGTCTGACCACAGATGCCCCGCCCACTTTGAAGCAGTATTTTAAATCCTGTTCTTTTTCATGCAGTGAAATTTGCTCTCTGCATTCCCTGGGAGGGGTGAGCTGCTGACACAGCCGCGCACAGTCGCTAATTGGGGGTTTGGCTAACTGTTCAAATCTACGACGTCTCTATGCACAGAAACACAGTTGGGCAGCTGTTTTGGCTAATTTAGGCTTGTTTTCAGTTTTTTAGTCTATTTTGAAGTTGAGCCATTTTTATTAGCTACATGCTAGCTGTTTTGACTGAACCAAGTTTTTTTAATTTTTTTTTTTAGGTTTGTTTTAGGCTAATTTGGCATTTAGCTGATATTTTAGCTGGCAATCAGCTTCAGCGTTTTTAGCTATCAAATAATATAGCTAAAATAGCTAAACTTCAAAACATCCAAAAAAAAAAACTTAAATTAGCCAAAACAGCTAGCATGTAACTGAAATATTAGCTAAATTCCAAAATAGCCTAAATTTTTTAGTAAATACCAAAATAGTCCAAACAGCTAGCAGAATGAGAATTTTTAAAACTGTAAATTTTTAACGTAATTGTGAAAAATTAAAAGGCAGGAATATTATTTCAGAAAAAAATCAACTTAAACCTTAAATAATTTTCAATATTTTACTCTACATAAAAATATAGTTTCTCAAAATTCTAAAAGTTAGAAGTGAGCTCAAGATAACATCGGGTCATTTATACCAAAATACAAGGATGTGGAGGGCCGGATCCGGCCCCCGGGCCTTGACTTTGACACGTGTCCTGATCTATGCTGTGACAAAAAGTTTTAATACATTCTAAAGAAATGTTTTTTTAGGTGTGAAATTATTCATTTGATCTGCAACTTTTACATAAGATCCTGAATCTCCAGGAATCTTCTGGAGATTCCCTCACCTCAGCAAAGAGTCCAAACTTCCCGGAGGCGGGAAGCATGCCGGGCAGGTACTGGTTTAGGAAGTCCACCAGTTTGCTGTCGTAGCCCCACATCAGCTCCCCCACCGTCTTGGTGAGGAAGGGGCCCTCGTTGAAGGTCTTGAAGGTGGCGCTGATCAACAGACGCAGGGCGAAGGGCAGCTTCTCCATCATCACCGCCGCGCTCTGCAAACACGGCGAGCGTCAACACCAACCGCACAAACGGGGGACGCCCGACGGTCAACCGGGCCTCACCAGAACCAGCATGTTGGGAACCGTGACCAGGTCCGACTCGTTCCCCACGGACATGGACGGCTCGAAGTGGTAGGTCCGGAATTCTCTGTAGGACACCGTGAAGTTGGGATGGAAGGTGATGTTCTCTTTCTGACAGCTTTTTCTGGAAAACACAAAGGGAACTCGTCATGTTCACAGAGACGAAAGAGTCTGAGAAAATTACGCTTTGTTTGTTTGTTTCCTTTAGGTAGTTTTGGTTCGGAGGAGCTGCTGACTCAGACGGTCGACATGCTGGGTCAGCAGTCTCCATGAAATATTCCATGTTTGGTGGAGGAGCCTCATGTGGATCTGGAGCCGCAGGCTGCAGACCTCTGCTCCAGATTCAGAAGACTTTCAAACAGCAGCATGACAGGAAACCGGCTTCTGTCAGACTTTGACAGAAGTCTCTGGTCACGTTTGTAATCACAACCTTGACCTTGATGCAGAGGAGAAGTGGAGCCGGAGGATTTGATTTGGTATCATTTCAAGGCTCTCAGGTTGGAGCCTCAGACTTGACATTTACAGCTCTGGAGCGCATGAGTCTGGATTCACAGATCTAGATCTTCACAGTAAACTGGTTCGTGTGTAACATTGGTTTAATCTGATTTAATGTGAGAAGATCAAGCTGAAGGTGTGATGTTCATGCACACCTGTACACGTAGGGCCCCCTCTGCTCCACCATGGGCTTCTCTCCGTTCAGGAGCTCCTCCGGGTTCAGGACGTGGAAGAAGTAGACGGACATGAAGAAGGGAACGGGAAGGTCCTTCCACATGGTGTAGGACATGTCGTTCTTCGGGTCGATCATCGTGTTCTGACAGAAATTAAAATAAGAATTAAGACTCTGAAGTGTTTCCCATTTGTAAACCAGATCCACTGAGTCTCCAATGATCATTTATGACATTGTAATAAGAGAAATTAACACAATACAATTAATTTGATTAAATATGAGAACATAACTAAGGGCTGAACCATTTCAGTCGTTTTCTTCAATGTTTTTGTGACATTCAAAAAGCAATTTTCATGTCTAAATGAATAAAGTTGAGTCAAAACACACACCAGATGAAAACATTTAGGTTTTTTCTTCACGTTTTTGTAATTATTCTATTAATTATGAGGTTTAAACCAATCTAAAAACGACGTTAAAGTCTGTTTGTGTCCAGAGGGAATAAAAAGCGGGAAAAAGGAGGTAAAAACCATAAATAAAAACGGGACATCCGGCGGGTTCAAGAGCTGAGCTCCGTTTAAATTAATCATTTTACACTCAGATAGAAAGGTTATCTTAAAATGTAGATTTTGTTTAGAAAACATCCGCGTGTTCATGATTTCTGGGACAGTAAAGTTTGCGTCCTGTCACGTTTATTTTGGTATCTTCCGTTGATGAAGGATCAGAACATTTTATCTTTTTATGAGGGTTGCTGCATAATTTATATCATAAAAAATACAGAAAATAATGTCACGTTTTATATTTATTTGACGATTTTCATCATAATATATATATATATTTTAAATATTTTTGAAACATTTCCACAGCTAACATACAGTTTTATTCATAAGGTGAAGTTTTACTTCAGTGGTTCCGTCCGCTGCCTGTAAATGGACGCCGGTTCGAAGCCCTTTGACCCTCACCGCTCCATGTACCCCCCTGCAGCGGCAGAATGTGGGTTCGCTGGTTCCGCTTACCTTCTCCACTTGGTCGTCGATGACTATTGGACCCACAAAAACCAGAACGGTTCCGAAAAACACCATCAGCACCCCCGCCACGATGAAGCCGGCTGTCAGCTTGGCTTTATTTACGCCCATGGTGACAGTTCGGCAGAACCGCGCTTTGTTTGCGTCCGAACTTCAGCTGAGCGCCAACCGCGAGCTAGCTTGTCTGCGTCTCCCGCTTCAGAATCAGAACCACCTGCACGCTCTCATGGTCTCTCAAAGTCCACTTCTCCAGCAGTTCACTCCTGTGATCAATGTTGTCGACCTTCTGATGTTGTTGCCCCATTTAAAGTCTATTAGTGGTGACGCCTTCGACGCGCGAGGAACTCTGGGAAATGTAGTTATATAGGAATTATCTAATATGTAGCATAGGTTAGATAATTCTTGGATTTTTAAAAGATTATAAATAGAATTTTGTCCCGGAGAGACAGTTTTTTAGGCTAAATAATAAATTATTTTTAAATAAATGTAGTAAATAAAATACAATCATTTTTGACACAGATCAGTTAGATTAAATAAAGCAAACTAATCAAGAGCTAGTTAAATATAAAGAATTAAAACATGAATAAAGAAAAAACTAAATAAATAAATATAATAATAATTATAATATAACAAATAAAATCAATTAAAAATAAATAAAGAAAAAATTATGTCAAAACATATAAAGTTAAAGCCACTTCAGGCTAAAGTATTTTTCTAGTACCTTTTTTACTACTCCTTTTTAAATAAACTTTTTTTTTTAAGATCAACATAAAATAAAGGCGTTTTACTTTATAACATTCGGTTAGCATTTTTTGCTACTTCAAAGATTAAACATTAGCCACATTTATGAGCGGCCGGTGCAGTTTAGACTCTTGCAGCGGAGATTGCCCCTTGTGTTATAGCTGACAAAGATCAATGTTTGCTTTAGCTGTTTACTATTTGACATAAAACAGGCTTAATCAATCACATTATGATCTGCGCCACAGTTTCTTATCTGATATATGGAGAACGTCAAGTTTTACTTGATAGTGTCGTAAAGATAAGTCAATGATGGAAACTTAACACCTACAATAAAAAATAATCAACACAGTAAATGACTTAAGGATGAGTAAATCCTTTCAGGCCGTTGAGCCGCAGGCTGAAATCCACCAAACTGAGAGGCTGGAGCCTATCTCAGCTGTCGATATCTCGGTAATAAAACTCATTTATCACCTTCACTGAACATAGGTCATGTGACAAACAGACTTTAGGCTCGTTATGCCAGACTTTTCAGGTCTGCCATTATAATAGCAGTTTCATAATTCTACTGAGGTGGATAGCATGATGTTTCCATGGTAACCTTTAGTCAGGGCCGGCCAACGCATGACTGTTCATTTTGAATAGAAGTAAAATAATTGTTTTATCTCTGAAAATATTGTTAAGGTCTTAATATCTGAGGTCTTGGCTCAGCTGTTGGACAGGACAAGTTAAAAAAAAATTTAAAAAAAGGTCTTAATATCTGAGGTCACTAAAAAGGATGGATGGGGGAATAAAAAAGTACAGATTCTATTCTATAGCTTTAAAAATAGGTAAAAAGAAAAACAAAATTAAATGAATAAGTAACAAAAAGAAAAAAAAGTAACAACAAACAACAAAACAAATGAATAAAAACAAAATTAAAACAATAAAATTAACAACTTAAAAACAAAAACATTAACAAAAGAGCAAAAGTGAAAGAAAAACAAAAAAAGTGAAATAAGAGACTAAATAAAAATAAAAAGGAAAACAAAAAAAACTAACAGAAACAAGAACAAAAAGAACAGTAAAAATAAAAATAGACAAATAAATAAATAAAACAAACAACAGAACGCAATTATAACAAATACAACAAAATAAAAATATCAACTTAAAAAAAAGGTTAAAAAAATACGAGTAGAAAGAAAAACAAAAATGTGAAAGATAAAATAAAAAAACAACAAAAATGAAAAAATAAAATAAAAAAAAGATACAAATAAAAAGCAACAAAAATAAAATGGAGAGCAAAAAACAAGAATAAAAACGTAAAAAACAAAAAAGTACCAAAAAAGAGCAAAAATAAAAAGATGAATAAAATATAAAAGACAACAAAAATAAAAAGAAAACAAAAACTATGACAAAAATAAAAAAGGCAAAAAAGAAAAACAAAAAGAACAACAGAAATAAAATAAAAAAAATAGAAAAATGAATATGTAAAACAGATAATAAAAATCAAAATAAAAATAAAACCAAAAACACAAATAATAACAAAAATTAAAAGTATAGTAAAACTAAAAACACAAATAAAAATACCAAAAAGCTGCTGATTTCTGGACAATCTTTGCTTTTAATAACAGTTCTGTCTTTTGCTGGAACAGAATCATTGTGAAGAGTTTTTTTTTCTTTTTTTTCAAAGGTTTACCTGTTTGTTTGTGGATGTTTTTGGGCAACAAATCAAAATAAATCTGGGAGTAAAACAATCCTCGATCCTTGATTGCAAGGATTTGAGGAGGAAACCTTAAATATATTAAATATATAAAGAGGAAAAGGACACCGTTTGTCTGATTTCACCAGCGATGTTCAAAAGTAAAAAAAAAGTCCTAAAAACCAGATTAATGTTGACAATACTCCAGCCCAGACCGGGAGGCTTTGGGTGCGGAGCTTGTTGTTGTAAATCTGACAGCCTCCATGAAGGAGATTTTCCAGAAACTCTCTTCAGGTCTCTGGCTGAGAAGTTTGTTTGCCAAAAAGAGAAATACAATTTGACATTTTGATACAGAAACTCACAATTTTCCTGTTTCTGGACTCAGAATAGTGACATCACATCAGATGATTGTGTTTGTGCAGCTGCGATAATTCAAGGACAATCAATGATCCAAAGAGTTCTTGAGGTTCTGGAAATGAGGACGAGGGATCAAAGAAAACAAATTCACTGAGAAATTGTGATTTTATGAATGTTTGACGAAGGAAGCCGAAGACGGTTCCAAAAAATGTTTCACACCTCAAAGCATAAAATTATTATTTTAGTAAAACAGATTTTAAATGTAAAGATTTGCATCCACACAAATACCTCAAGTTGTTAGGAAAGTCATTACTTTTGAAAAAACAAGAATCCTAAAGATAATAATGTATATGAATCAGTTTATTAGTAACTTTAAATGTGATATTTGTTATAATTTATTCATTTCTTTCTCAATACTTTGTCTTCATTGTTGTGTTTGAGCTGCTTTAGATCAAATATTAATTTTAAAATATTATATTTGGTTTAGTTTTATACAGGGGCGGACTTAACAGTTTGGGGCCAATAAGATCTGCAATGTCTGCTTGAATGAGTGAGGTCCACTTAAAAACAACAACAACAAAATTAAAAATTGGTTATTTTATACGGAGCCCCTAAGAAGTCATTAAAGTAAAATAAAATAAAAATATTTGAAAAATTTTGATTACTAATTGTTGCGCACCACTTTTTTAACAACAAAAAAAAATGTTTTTGTAAACTTAAATTTTTAGGAAAAAATAGTTTTGCTTTTTTTTAGTCACTATCTGGTCCGTGCCAGTTAGTAACCAAAGAAAAAAAAAAGCTTCCATTGTTTTTTTTAACTTTTATGTTCTTTTAGGTTTTCTTTCCCATTTGGTCTTTCTTGCTTTTTAAAAAAATCTTCATATTGAGTTCCTTTGATTCTGTTCTTTTTCTTGCTTTGTATATCTTCCTATTATTTTTGTGTGATACATATATTATTGCATCATCAGTATGATTCATTTATATCTACATTTTTTTTAATCTCTTCAAAGAGTTTCTTTGTGCTGCTGACGGAATATTCCATTCCTGCAGAGGGATGGGGGAGGATGAAACTCTTTCACACGAGTGGTCTTGTCCCGTTTCAGTGAATTCTTTATGACAGAGTTAAATAAGCTATCAGCTATAATGGGAATTATTTTAGATTTTTTTTTTTGTTAAGTGGGGCCCTCGAGGTGTTGGGAGGAGCAGGCGATCGCCCACCTTCGCCTAATGGTAGATCCGCCCCTGGTTTTAAACTGTATTTCTATTTGTCTATTTGTCATCTGGTTTATATTATTTAGGGTTGTTTTCTCCTTCCTAAAATCTGTTTTCTTTCTCCAATAACATCCATGTGACAGAAAAACAACAGATGAAAATGTGGCTAAATTTAAATATGATTTTTAATCTTCATTAATATGTTTCCTGATTAATAAATGTTGAAATATGGACAAAGTTTTTTGTCTTTATTGCTTTAAGTTTTCCTCCTTTCCAGAGTAATTTTAGGAAAATCCTTTTGTCGTTTTTACATGTTAAGTTCTAGAAGGATCTGAAATGATCCGTTTCAGTCGAGGTTGATTTCTCCCAGAAGTTTTAGGACACTTTTGTGTTTCAAACCTGAAAACCTTCTCAAGCACATCAGGATTTCCTGAGGAGACTCACCTTCCCCACTTGGTACCTCATCATAGCCGGTCCTGTAAAAGCAGAGATAAGTCCAAACATCAGCGTCATGGCCCCCGCCGCCACAAATCCAATGGCGACTTTGGCTTTATCGATGGCCATGGTCAGAAGAAGCACAGATGTGGAGGAGAGAAGACCAGGAGGGAAACAGCAGCAGGGCTGAGGGGGGGGGGGTTCTCTTATGGCCGGCGGGTCCCGCCCACTTCCACCCTCTCCCCATTGGCTCTGCAGCCATGTCAATCACACAGGAGTCAGATGACTGATGGTTCTATTGATCTGAGTGGACGGAGGGTTTACTCAACACTGATGTGGCTGATAGCATCACTCAGAGAAGAATGGAAGAGAAGATCTGGAGACTTTCTGACTCCGATAAGGAGAAGAAAATGAGGAATCACAAGACAAACCCACAGAGAGGTCGGTCCTTCCATCATCTACAGCTCATGTGTGAAAGTCAAGGCCCGGGGGCCGGATACGGCCCTCTGGGTAATTCTACCCAGCCCTCCAGATCATTTTATTAATGATCCGATGTTATCTTGAGCTCATTTCTGACTTGTAGAATTTTGACAAAATATATTTTTATGGAGAGTAAAATATTGAAAGTTATTTAAGGTTTAAGTTGATTTATTCTGGAATAATATTCCTGACTTTTTATTATTCATAATTATGTTAAAAAGTTACAGTTTTAAAGTTTTAAAAGTTGTCATTCTGCTAGCTTTTTGGACTATTTTGGCATTTATTAAGGTTTTTAGGCTATTTTGGAGTTTAGCTAATATTTCAGCTACATGCTAGCTGTTTTGGCTAACATGTTTTTTTTTTTTTTAGTTTTTTAGCTAATATTTTAGCTGACAATCTGCTTTAGCGTTTTTACCTATCAGCACTAGCATCTTCAGCTTCCAGCATTCACACTAGCGTTATCACAGGTAATGCTATATATCTAGTTCATAACTATGTTAAAAAGTTCTGGTTTTATAAAATGTAGTTTTAGTGTTTAATAAATGTTTATCCTGTTTGACCTGCGACCTCAGGTGTGTTCTGGATTTTGGCCCCTTGTGTGATTGAGTTGGACTCTCCTGATCTATCTGATCCAATGGTGGGTCTCATGTTCCAGCACACGATCAGAACCAGAGTCACAGACGATCAGAACCAGAGTCACAGACGATCAGAACCAGAGTCACAGACGATCAGAACCAGAGTCACAGACTCACAGAACAGACTCCCTCATTCTGCTGTTCTGGATGTGATAAACTTTCATTTTCCTCCGTCATCCTGAAAGCTAAATCAGTGAAGTTTGTCTGAGATCTTCTTTCAGGACAAATGAAGACAAACAGAGTTAAAAAAACAAGCAAATAGCAGCTAGACTAAGAATGTAAATGTATCAATCAATCAATGTATTATCTGTAAAGCACTTTAATAGCAGACGCAGCCAAAGTGCTAAACAGAGAAATAAAACCAATAAACCATAAAATAACAGAAACAGTAAAAGCAATTGTAAGAGAATATTTTGATTAAATTCTAATTCCATTTAATTCTTATATGTAACCTTTCAATGAAGCTGTAACCTTTGAATGAGCCTAGTGGGCATTTTAAAACATCCTTCTGAATACATGCCTAAAACAGCCTTCAGTTCGTTAGAATTCCAACGTAGGGAGTGTTTGATGTTAAGACATTGAGAGCACGTTGACCACGAGACAAATGCAGGATGAGACTTCTGCTGACTCTGAGATAGATGTAGTTTCTGTTTGAACCCAGAAACAGAGGCAGGAAGCAGAGGCTTCTGCTGACCCCGAGATAAATGCTGATTTAACTTGATAACAAGTTGATCCTAAGACTAATGCAGAAAGCAGATGACTCTGAGATGATTAACAGCTAAGGGGGTCAGGACATGTGATATGCAGCATTGTTTGGAGGTTTGACCAGTCCTATAAAAAGCTTAGGACTTGTCAGTTCGTCGGAACACTCTGACGGAGTCTTCCCTACGCGCCACCGTGCACAGCGTGTATTTTTCTGAGTTCTGTTATTAAATACTTGTGTTAATCTTGAATTGTGTCTGCTCTTCCTTCGGATTCAACATTTTTCCACCACAGCAATAAAACAATAAAAGCAACAGAGTTAAAGGATGCAATAAAAAGAATAAAACAATAAAAGTGAATAATATACCAAATAATTTCATGGAAATTCAAAACTAAGATAGAATTCAAACTGAACAGCATGAATTGTCTGAGAGATACAATAAATTGAAGTGAAAACTGGATGTTTCAGTCGCCAAATGTCCGACTGACCTCATGTGATCCGAGACAGGCTGAAACCCAATTCGAAACATTGTTCTGCTTCTCCTGGAGGACGTTTCAGTTTGACCACTAGGTGGTGATCGCGCTAGAGAAGTACACTTTATTCCAGAAGAAGAAGAAAGTATGAGGAAAAAAAAATATTTTAGAACAAAAATAGTTACTTTAAAAATTATATTCTTAAGAGTTTGGAAAATTCATATAAAGATGTTCATTTAATCAGAAATGAATGTTTAGGTCAACCGAGTGTTAGCATTAGCCGTCCTATGGGAAATCCCATGAATCGTTAGCATCAAGCTAGCAGACTGTAGCTTTTTGAGCTAAACTGTTTCGTATTTTTATGAACCGATTATTGATCTATTGAGCTTAAATCAATTCATCTATTTTTTTTAACCCAGTTGACGGATCTCCATCTGACAGATCAGACCTGCAGCCAGGTATCAACACATCGGCTCAAAGACAAGCAGGAGAACCGGACAATGGCTCAGAAACATGCGTTAGAGCGACCGCTTCCAACGAATAGTCTACGGAGACGCAGGTTTAGGATTTATGCATTCAAAACTCTTGTGTTCACACATCGTTTTTTAATCCGTTTTCGGGCCTCTACATACAAAACAAGCGACCACGTGTTAACAGACTGTTGAACAGCTCGTGGTCCAAACAGGAAGTACCTGCTGGTTCAGAGGAGCCAACGTCCCATAGACTTCCATTAAGAAAGAGAGTTATTTCTCAATCATTTTATCAGTCAGAATAACCATTCCTGCTCTCATACCTTCGTCTTAACACCTTCTTTCTAATCCTAAATTTTAAAAATATTTTTTCCTTATCGAAGTTATAAACTGACCAATCAGAGGCCTCAGTGAAAGCATGTGGTACGCGCTGGCTCCGCCTCAAACGTTTGATTGACAGATTATCTCGAGCCACTTTCAGTGGGAGGGGTGTGGCCTTCCAACAAGCTCACTCATGATTGGTGGCTGTAGTTCCCTCAGAAACGTGACTCTGACGATCACTGTCGTCGGGTTTCAAAATGGCGGCGCACGTATCAGGAAGCCACGGTGACGGGTTTGGCCTGATTTTGCGAGAGCTGGAGGAAAGGCGTTTTCTGTACCTCACTACGATCTACGACTTTGACCAATCAGGGACTCGGATGTGGAAGAGGGTGGACTCTTTATTTATCTGTTTGAAAATCGATCCTGGAGAAGAAAATAATAATCGGACGGATTTCTATGTCTATGATTCTATGATTTCCAAGTCTTTTGTTTGTCGGAACAGAGCTGAGAAAGAAAAGATTCTCCAGACTGAGACATTTCACACCAAACCTACAACTGTGAGTCCGTGCACGGGGATCGGGAGTGACAGTCCAGCGTAAACCCTGTAAGCTAAAAGTCTTCAAGATCTGCTGTGTAGCATTAGGCTGAAACCTGATGGTTTCTGAGGAGAAACTGATGCTTTCAATCGACGTCTGTTTGCAGTTCCTGAATGTCAAACTTGTCTCACAGAGGATCTGATGAACCGTTCGGACACATGGCTGAAATGTGTAATCAGCCACCCTCTGTGAAGAACAATAGCGGTGTTGTTGAGCTTCTTCCTCACTGGTACCTCCGGTTTTTCCAGCTTTAATCTCAACGCCCTGAGCGACATTCCCGCATCCCTCACGTCAAACCAGCAGCTGAGCAGAACGTTGAGATGAAAGTGCTGCACGAAGAGGTTTCTGCTGTCAGGTGAGCTCATCCTGGAGATGCATTTTTGAGATGCTCCCACCATCCCGTTTCCTCTGAAGAACTGGACTCCTCTGGTCACTGGAGCCCAAACGACCTCCGCTCAGCTCAGGAGGCCGTCTGGTCCGCTGTGGACAAAACCAGCAAACGTGGTTCTTAACTTACTTTCAAGTGGTAGGGGTGTGGTCTTCCAGCAAGCTCACTCCTGATTGGTGAGAGCGGTTGTCATAGAAACGATGACTCCGACCGATTCAGACAGCTCACTGACGACGTCTGGCTCCAACATGGCGGCGTCAGTATCGTTTAAAGATGGAGATTTAATCGAACTCATTTTGTTAATAAACCACTTTCTATGGATGATGTCAGACTCACTCGGTCCAGTACAGTCAAAAATTTGGACCAGAACCGGCTGACCCAATCCGAAACAACACAAAACTTTACTTAAAAGAAAGAATTCTATAATTTTGACGAAATATATTTTTATGGAGAGTAAAATATTGAAAGTTATTTAAGGTTTAAGTTGATTTATTCTGGAATAATATTCCTGACTTTTTATTATTCATAAATATGTTAAAAAGTTACAGTTTTAAAGTTTTAAAAATTTACATTCTGCTAGCTTTTTGGACTATTTTAGCATTTATTATTCGTGGAACAGCGACGCTGAGAAGAAAGAATCTGAAACAAGTTTAGTTAGTTCAACATCCTCGTCGTCGAACTTTCATTCACTCATGATTTTTAGTTTAATTATCAGAATTTCCCAGAACCAGCCTTCAGTCTGTGCATGTCAGGCTGATGGGAGGAAGGCCTGGGGACTCAAGGACGCCACCATTGTTCCCAGAAATGGTACCATAGACGGTGATAAAGTTTTTCATAGAACGCTTTGAAAAAATCAAATGATGTGCGTTTATGTGGGGATGTCGTTCATGAACTTAGACGATGAAGAGTTTGTGGTTTCTTTTACGACTCTTGAGGACTTGATTTAAATAAAGAAGAATAGTTTCACTCACGGCACTCTCAGGAGAACCAAAGACTTAAGAAGCCAACCGACCTGGAAGATTCAAGCAGTTCCAACAGCCGATCATCTGGGGGCGCTACGGTCAAAATGAGCTCTGACCAGAACACAAAAACATCAGGAAAAGGAAAAGCAGCTACAGTTGTCCGTCTTTTGTCTATCATCTCTGGAGACGCTCCTCCTGGCACCACAACCCAGAGTCCAGGTGAGCTTCCACACCTGCCAGACCAAGAAGAGAATAGGGGAACCAGTTCTGGATCAGACCAGAACCAAACCTGTGAGAGGGGATGAAGCTAATGTTAATGTGCTGATGGACTGATAGACATGGTTCTGTTTCAGATGATCACACTACTACCTCCACGTTTCACAGTTCAACTGATGCTGACGGAGATTTCACTCCAACTTTGTTTGGTTCCCTTAAACCAGGAGTCGGCAACCTTTAACAGTAAAAGAGTCGTTTGGGTTCGGCTTCTACTGATCAGAACCCAGAAGGAGCTGCATAGTCTTACTTTAGTATTTAAGATATTTGGATTTTTCATTCATGACCTTCTGTTTTTTTAAATTATATATGAATTATGTCTGTTTTTTGGTAAAAAAAAAAAAAAAGCAAAGATATAAAAAGAACCTAACATCTCTCAAAATGTGATGTTTTTTTTTTTTTTACAGAAGCTCAAATAACTTATTTTCAAAATAAGATAATATGTGGTTTTAACTCCTAAAAGATCAAACTTTTTACCAAAGTTTTACTTTGTATATAAATCTGTTCATTCTGGAGGTAGAGTTGATCAAACAAGACGTCTTCAAGTCAACATGGATGTAGAAACCTACAGAGTTCATCATCGATGTGAATAATCTGGTCCAGTTCGTACAGGCATCTGGTCTAAGGAAGTCGTCTTGATCCGGTTTTGAACAGACTCTGAAGGTGTTTTCAGACTGGACACATTTGTTTGGCTTAAAGTGAACCAGACTTCGTTTCTTCCGATAATACGGAACACGTTTTTAGTCTGAATGCACCCAAGTGGACTCTGGTCCGGAACCAGGAACCGCTCTCTGACACATCTTTCAAGGTGGTCTCGGTTTGATTCCAATCGTACTGAGGTCCGTTTCACTCTGAGTTTCTTCAGTCTGAATAGACTCCACACTCGGAGTGGAACAACTGGACCAAAACGACCACCGTAGCAAAGCATTATGGGATGTGAACATAATAGCGAAGCAACAATGAGACACAGAATCTCATTGAAATGTGAAACATTATCCACGATGCTTCTCACTGTTTCCCAAACGATCTATAGTCATTAATACTTATCAGCCAAACATCTCAACCATCGCCTCCTCAGTAACCGTCCTGCAGCATGCCTCCACCAAACCTGACGTTGATACGGATCTTCAAGATTAATCAGAGAAATATAAAGTTTGAATAAGTGAACCATCCTGACAAGGATTGCAAAGTGCAGGACTTCCATTATTCCTTCTCTTGTTGCTTTGCCCCGCCCCCATAACTCCTGGCCAATGACTGAAGAGATCTTTAGTCACATGGTTTTGTTTACAAGGTTTGGCTCAAAGCAAAAAAATGTCCAGTTGATGGCAGTCTAAATACAGACCAAACGCAAGGTTCAGGACTCAATCCGGACTAACGTTGCTCGTGTCGTTAGCTCCTGTCGTTTCCCCATTTCATCAAAAAAGTCCTTAGCAACAGTTGCTAGCGTCGTTAGCTCCTGTCGTTTCCCCATTTCATCAAAAAAGTCCTTAGCAACAGTTGCTAGCGTCGTTAGCTCCTGTCGTTTCACAGGACACGCAGAAGATATTACTTAGTAGTACATAAACATAAACAAATGTTGAATAAACTTGCCTAGTAGACGTAGAGAATGGGCCAAAGATATAGACACAAAGTGGACGCAAAAACATATTTTTGGCACAAATGGAACTCCATACGGCCCAGCCTCAGCCAGGCTCCGCCTTCAGTGGCCCCAAGGCAAATTGAGTTTGTGATCCCTGCTTTAGAATATGAACTGAACTAAAAACACAATCTGTACGATCCAGACTGAAGAAGGGGACAAAAACATTTTTCTGGGGTGAATTCACTCCTGAACTCCACCTGGAGGAAGGTCTTCTACCAAAACCAGAAAGGGCACTCCACCTTTTCCTCAGGATCATCCAGATGTTTCTCTGTTCCTGTTGATCAACAGAGTCTTTCTCCTCTTCGTGGATCTTCAAAAGTCTCTCTCTGCCTGAACTCTGACTTGAGTCCTGACTGTTTCTCAAAGGTTCAGAGAAGTCTGTTTAACTCTTTCAGACTAAAAGATGTCAGTGAAGGATCTTCTGCTGATTTCCAACATCGCATTCCAATCCCATTCAAAGAATCCGAGTCCCTGAAGTCACCTTTGAATCGCTATTTTCTTCAGAGGAAACGTAAAATCCAGGCTGATGTTCCCAGAAGCTCTCGACTCTTCATGACCCGTTTCTCATGGCCGCAGTCTTCCTGTTTTCAGGGTGGAGGATCTCAATGGGAGTAGCATATGCTGCGTTTATGGCCATTACAGAAGCTGTTTCCATCAACACCTTTGGGTTTTGTCAGATCAAAGCAAACCTTTGTCTGGGTTCACCAGAACGTTCCTCGCTCAGAACAATTACCATGTCACTCTGAGTTTCACATCTTCACTGGTCATGATTACATACAGTGAGGAGAAGAAGTATTGGAACATCCTGTGATTTTGTAAGTTCTCCAACTTAAAAATCATGGAGGGTCTAATCTAGGGGTCATAATCAGAAAGAAATCTGGAAATCACATTGTATGATTTCTTAAAATAATTTATTTCTATTCTACAGCAGGTTAGTCCACCTTTAAATAGTCCACTTCCACTAATTATCCTAAACTAGAAGCTCCTGTTTGAGTTGCATAAAGACACCTGTCCACCCCAAACAATCAGCAACACTCCAACTACTAAACCGAAGAGCTGTCGAAGGACACCAGAGACAACAGACCTCCACGAGGCTGGAAAGGATCCTCTGTTGGAGCGATTCTTAGTAAACATGACGGTCAGTCTCCCTCGGACTGGAGCTCCATGACAGATCTCACCTGGTGGGTTTCTACGATTCTAAGAAAGGTGAGGACTCGACCCAGAACTACACGGGAGGAGCTGGAAAGAGCTGGAACCACCGTTTCCATGGTTACTGTTGGTAATACACTCAGACGTCCTGGTTTGAAACCAGGTTCCCCTGTTTACACCAGCACATGTTCAGGTCCGTGTGGAGTTTGACCAGTCAGAGGATCCCGAGGAATCATGTGATCAGATGAGACCAGAATAGAACTTTTTGGTCTTAGTTCCACTTTGTTTGGAGGAAGAAGAACGATGAGAACCATCCCAAGACACCTGGAAGGTCGGTACCAGAGTTCATCAGAGTATGACTAAGGGCTCTGGGCCTTCAACCAAGGTAGAAAAACGCTTTACGAGTTTAGGTCCATTCACCATTCCCTGAATCAGAGCGTTGAAGATGGTCGTGGCTGGATCTTCCAACGTGACAATGACCCAAAACACACAGCCGGGAGAACCAGGGAGTGGATCCATAAGAGGTTCTGGGGCGGCCTGGCCAGTCTCCAGACATAAACCCAACAGAAAATCTTTGGAAGGAGCTAAAAATCTGTTTCTCAGCGACAGCTCAGAAACCTGGCTGCTCTAGAGAAGATCTGGGAGGAGGAGTGGGCCAAAATCCCTCCTGCAGGTGACAAACTACAGGAAATGTTTGACCCGTGTAACCCCAAACAAAGGCTACTGAACCAAAAACTAAGATCATTTTCTGAGGTGAAAGTGAATCTATGAGAGGATTTTCAGAATTTGAGGATTTTAGCTTCCAGATTAACGACTGAACACCAACAATTTTACAGATTGTGGACTGTAAAGGGTGTACGTTTTTCTCCTAAAAAGTTGGATTGATCGCACAGGAAGTGTGGAGTTGCAGCTGAACTCGTTGGGGTTCGGATGTCCCGCTGACATTATTCAGACAGGAATCCTGTGAGGGAAAAGGAATCTTTGTGGGACAGAAAAACCCACAAACATTCAGATTCATGGGAGCATATGACGCTGGCTTTGGCAGATGAAGCCCTTGGATCTTTATTCATGGTTTCTGCGGACCCGGCTGATGAAGGGCGGCCCTTCTGCTGCCCGGTCACATGACCTCCGCCTCCACCACAGCCCCTCATCTGACTGCCGTGTGAAATCTGTCCCCAAATGACGGCCCGATTTGGAACATCAACGCTTGTGATCAAACAGGGAACTCAAAGTCTTCCTTCCAGAATGCTGACCTGAGACGAATGAAAGGGGGAAGTTTCCACGCAAAGCTCCTCGTGCTGCCAGGGGCAAAAAGTGCTGGTCCATCACCCTCTGCTGTGACTCAAACCCCGCACTCTGCAGTGATATGTACACAAACAGCTGAACGATTTCTGTTTTCACATCACGGTCCAGCCAATGACTGTAGGCGACTAGGTGCTCAAAGCCCCAAATCATTAGCCTTCCACCACTGTGTTTGACAGCTATGAGGAGATGTTTTCATGGATCATCTGTTTGGCTATTGCACATGTGTCAAAGTCAAGACCCGGGTGCCGGATCCGGCCCTCTGGGTAATTCTATCCGGCCCTCCAGATTATTTTATTTTATTGTTATCTTGAGCTCATTTCTAACTTGTATAATTTAGACAAAATATATTTTTATGGAGAGTAAAATATTGAAAGTTATTTAAGGTTTAAGTTGATTTAATCTGGAATAATATTCCTGCCTTTTTATTATTCATAGTTATCTTAAAAAGTTAGTTTTAAAGTTTTAAAAATTGTCATCCTGCTAGTTTTATGGACTATTTTGGCATTTATTAAGATTTTTTAGGCTCTTTTGGAGTTTGGCTAATATTTCAGCTACATGCTAGCTGTTCTTTTTAAAAATGTTTAATGTTTTAGAGTTTAGCTAATATTTACATGGTTGCTGTTTAGGCTAGTTTAAGCTTTTTTTCAAAATTTTTTAGGCTATTTCAGAGTTTAGCTATTTTTTGGCTACATGTTAGCTCTTTTGGTTATTTTAGGCTTTTTTGTTTTGGTGTTTTGAGTCTATTTTGGAGTTTAGCTAATATTTCAGCTTCATAATTTAGACCTTTTTCAGGCTATTTTTAAGTTTAGCTTTTTTTCCAGCTACATGCTAGCTGTTTTGGCTAACCTAAGTCTTCTTTTCAGTTTTTTAGGCTAATTTCTTATTTAGCTAATATTTTAGCTGGCTAATAAATTCATCGTTTTCAGCGATCAATTTCAGCATCTTCAGTGGCAAAATTCAACTCGCAGCATTCACACTAGCATGATCACAGGTAATGCTATATATCAGCTCATAATTGTGTTAAAAAGTTACAGTTTTAAAAATTACGTTTTAGGGCGTTCAATAAATGTGTTCTGGATTTTCTGTGTGGAGTTTGCATGTTCTCCCCATGCATGCGTGGGTTTTCACCGTTTCACCGGGGACTCCGGCTTCCTCCCACCGTCCAAAAACATGCTTCATAGGTTCATTGGTGACTCTAAATTGCCCCTAGGTGTGAATGTGAGAGCGAATCTGTGTGATTGAGGCCCTGAGACAGACTGGAGACCTGTCCAGGGTGTACCCCGCCTTCGCCCTTCAGTAGCCGGGATAGGCTCCAGCACCCCGCAACCCCGAAAGGGACACAGGATGGATGGATGGATTTTGTCCCCTTGTATGATTGAGTTTGACACTCCTGGACTATCAGGTCCTCACAGACTCAGATTTCAGCAGCATTTGGTGAAGCTTGTTAGCATCTACTGAAAACCCAAATGACAGAGTGTTGTAATACTTGGCTACAAAATAAAAATGTTCTCAATCATTTCT
>NC_050523.1:2105728-2134242 GCF_002922805.2 Oryzias melastigma
CCTTCAAAAGCCACATTTCTGTCTGAAAAGTGGAAAAGTTAAACAGCACAGGTTTGTTTTAGCCTGTTAGTCAAGCAAAATGAGACATAACTGCAGAAAAACATCTGTTTTGAAGGATCTTTTGTCTTCTTTTCTTAACCGGAGGCTAGCCTGCAGCAGACAGGAAATTTCCGACCATCATCAGAAGCAGACAGAGTGTTCAGGCGTCAGAGCAGCTCTTAATCCGTTTGAAACGGCCCCCGGGAGCCCGGTTCAACCAAAATCACAGCCTTAATTCTGCAGATTATAAAACCAAGGAAGGACAGAGGAAGAGAGCTGGCGTCATGGCAACACGCCACACTCTCTGACGCTCCTCAGATGTCCCCACTTACCCCAGATTCAGATGGCCAAAAAAAATCTACATCAGAGTCAATGTTTATAGCAGGGGTCCCCAAACTTTTTCATGTAACTGTTTGTAGGCTATCAACAAAAGTGTAAAAATCACAGCCGAAACATTATGATTTATGGTTTTCCAGAAAGCCACACATAGCCAAATTTTAAATAATTAATTTCTGCAATCCACATAGAAAGAAATAATACTAAAACATTTTGAAAAATACATTTATAGCATTATTTGTGATAGATTAATAGCTGAAGATGCTTAAATTGATAGCTAAGAACACTGAAGCTGATCAAAAAGCAGAAGTTGATAGCTGAAAATGCTGAAGTTGATAGGTAGCTGAAATATTAGTGAAGTGCCAAATTAGCCCAAAAAAGAAAAATGAAAAAATAATAAAAAAATGTATAGTTTAGCCAAAACATCTATTATGTAACTTAAATATTAGCTAAACTTCAAATTAGCCTGAAAAAACGAAAAAACTAAATTAGCTAACTAGCGTGCAGCTGAAATATTAGCTAGATAGCAAATTAGCCTAAAAAAACCTTTAAAAATGTCTACATTAGCCAAAACAGCTAGCATGTAGCTGAAATATTAGCTAAACTTCAAAATAGCCTAAAAAACGGAAAAAGCCTAAATTAGCCAAAACTGAAAAATTAGTTAAATGCCAAATTACCCTAAAAACATGTTTAATTTAGCCAAAACAGCTATTTTGGTAGCCTAAATATTAGCTAAACTTAGAATTAACTTAAAAACTGAAAAAGCCTAAATTAGCCAAAACAACTAGCGTGTAGCTGAAATATTAGCTGGATACCAAATTAGCCTAAAAAAAACTTGAAAAATGTCTAATTTTGCCAAAACAGCTAACATGTAGCTTCAATATTGGCTTAACTTCAAATTAGCCAAATGTGGAGGAGGGCTGGATCCGGCCCGCGGGCTGTAGTGGTTTATAGTGATAAAATGTGTTAAAAGTCACACATAGAACTCCATAGGAGGTTATTTTAGAATTAAAATGATTGTTTTGTTTATGACCATTTTGGTTGTTTGAGGGAAAATATCAGAAAGAAACAAAAACTTCCTGAACGACTCAAACAGGCGACAAAAGAGCTTCAATCTGGAGTCTCCAGACTGGGAATGTAACAATGGAACTCCTCACATGTGCATATTATGGGATGGTAGTGAAACATGGAATGAGAAGAACAGATTTGTCTGAAAGATTTCAGGAACTCGTGGAACCAGAAAAAGGCTTTTTCTGCAGAAATTCTCCAGAGACGCTGAGGTGGCGTTTCTAGTAAAAACACAAGATGTTCTACAAGGAGAGAGATCACAAATATTTACAACACATGAAGAAGTCCCGTGGAAATGTTCGGAAGTCTAGTTGCAGCGGAAATCAGGAACAAAATCCAGAAAGATCAGAGTGTGCAAAAGAAATGGACGCAGCGCCACCTACAGTCTGAGGGAGGTCTCAAAGGGGTCAGCTTTACAAAGTTCTGGTTTCTTTGTGTGAAATCAACAATCGCACAAATAGACAAACTGACCAACAAATACAGATGAACCTTAAAGGAACACTAGGAGGTGGAAAGGATTTCTGAATCTTATTTCATTCTGTGATTTCATGTTTCCATCATCATCCCTGCTTAACCCCTCTAGGGGGTCACAGGGATGCTGGAGCCTAACCCAGCTGTTGTTGTGTGAGGGTCTGCCAGCCCACCTCACTGACTCCTCACTTCCCTGTTTAACAAATGAAGTCTGTTTTGGGGCTGTGGGAGAAACTCACACAGAAAGAACCCTGCCGGGATTTGAACCTGGACATTCTCACTGTAAGAAGAGAGTGCTAACCACTCCACCACTGTTCAGGCATTTTTTTTATCTTTAAAAAAAAAAAAAAGAAAAAAAGAAAGTTTTCTTTTGTGATTTTGGAATCAGAAGTTAAAAATCAGAGATCATCAAAGTCCTGGTAAGGCTGTTCCTTACCCAGAATGCAACAGTTGACTGTCACCCAGAGGCTTTAAAATTTCAGTTAAGAAAGTTGAAAAAAAATCTACTTTGATGTGGAAAAGTTAAAAATAAAAACCAATTCAGCCAAAACAAACTTAAAAAGTTCCTCCTGTTCTTACAGACGCTGAAAGGATACATAGAATCACAATATAATGAAACATTACTTTTTATTAAAGAAAAATATTTAAAAGAGGCAAAACAAATCAATAGAGTTCATTTAAAAAGTATTAACTGAAAATAAAGCCCTAAAACGGTGAGAATTATTGAGGAAACAGAGAAATCTTGACTGTAAATTTTCTTCCTAAAATGTAAATAAATGAAAATGTTGGAAAGACGAGAGAAACAACCAGAACTGTTCTGAACTCTTAAAGAAAAGAACATTTTGAAAGTTTAAGTTTAAGAACAAACAGGAAGCATCCAGACTTCCTGCCGTCTCACATGAAGTAACAGCTGATCGCATCCATTTGTCAGTGACCTTACATGACCTCAGCATCATGTGATCCTGCATCTCTTCTCTAATGTTTCTGTTTTTTGACGGGTTCCTTCAAAACATCTTTCCATTCTGCTGAAATCCTTCAACATCTGGAGTTCAGAGCTTCACAAGTTCAGTTTGTGACGGCTGCAGTGATGTCTGACGTCCAGCAGAGGGCGGCATTGATTCTCTGAGAAACAAACCTGTAGCTCAAGAATCTGGAGAAGGGTTTTTCTAAACCAGATACGTTACTCTCTGATCTGCAGTTACATTTAAGAAGTATTACTTTGGGTTTGTAAAAACAGAGTTCACAACAGTAGGTTAAATTTTAGAAGGCATCATGAACTGTTAAAGAAAAAAAAACATAATTTTGACCTAAATTTCATATATTATATATAGCATATATATATATATATATATATATGCTATATATATAGTGTTACCTGTGATAGTGTGAATGCTGTAAGCTGGATTTGTCAGCTGAAGATGCTGAAATTGAAAGCTGAAAACATTGAAGTAAATAGCTGAAAACGCTGAAGTTGATAGCTGAAAACGCTGAAGCTGATAGCTGAAAACGCTGACGTTATTTGCTGAAAACGCTGAAGCTGATAGCCAGCTAGCCTATTAGCTAAATGCCAAATTAGCCTAAAAAATAACAATAAAAAAACTTAGGTTAGCCAGAACAGCTAGCATGTAGCTGAAATATTAGCTAAACTCCAAAATAGCCCAAAAAAGTCTTAGTAAATACTAAAATAATTTAAAAAGCTGCAGAATGCTAATTTTTTAAAACTTTAAACTGTAACGTTTTAACATAAATATTTACTCTCCATAAAAATATATTTAGCCAAATTATACAAGTTAGAAATAAGATAACATGGGTCATTAAAAACAATAAAAAGATCTGGAGGACCGGATAGAATTACCCGGAGGGCCGGATCCGGCCCCCGGGCCGTGACTTTGTCACATGTGATATGGACACTTTCAGAGCGGTCTCTTCTGTTTCATGTTTGATAGGACACAGACTCTAATGTACATTTTAGTTAAAACATACATGCATCTATACATGTGTCTATATTTTCTTCTTTTCTTTGGACTGATAATAATTACATTTTGTCGCTTAGATAAACATTTAGGAATGTTTTTAAGAAGCAGCTAAATGTCTCGTCACTGGAAGAAAACAGTTTCTGACATCCATTGTAGCAAACCAGACCCATGATACAACCTCCACCGTGTCATTATCTGTTGGTGTCTTCCACCTTTAGGCTTCTATCTTTAGATTTCGCGTTTCTTAATAAGCTCTTCTTAAACACACAGCTCTAGGCGGATGACAGGGGGCGTGGCTCCTGCGTGACGATGGAATTCCTTGCCATTAGCGTACGGCGCGACTCAAGTGTTTCCATTCATCTGCGAGTCGCAGGTCGGAGCGCACGCCTCGGTGCTCCTTGCACCTGAAGATCGGTCGAGCTGAGGCTGCTGCTGAGCCCTGGGCTGTGCTTGAAGGCTGGATGTCTTCTGAAGTTCTGGGCTTTCATTCAAACTGATTCTCCAACATGGAAATTGAAAATTTGGTGCAGAACAGTGTGCTCATCAAAGCCAGAGAAGGTAAGGAAACTACAGCAAGACTCCAGTCTCTAGAGAGGGTCATGGCCTCCTGTCTGTGGTTCTGACCAATGGGATGGTTCAGGGCTTTAGGGAGAACATGAGGAGTTCACTTGTTTGTGGATCAGTCTCTGAGTCGTCCCAGCGCTGCATGTGCTGAGCTGGTGGATTCATAAACAGGTTCCTCCTCTAGATGACAGCTCTAAAAGCGAAAGAGCCTGCAGAGTAATGTGGTCACGCCGGCTCCTACCTCTTCCTGGAGCTAAAAATAGTCCATTCACTGTAGTGGAGCAGAGTATTGTCTGAAACCTGCCGGACTGCGTGGTGATGTTGACAGCCTGAATGACCCGTCATGTCGCCACACTGAAGGTGTTTGCTCCTGCAGACGGCGGCAGCAAAGGCCGCAGCTGGAAATGGAGGGAGATGCTGCGCTTCCCCAACATCAGCGAGTGCCAGGAGCTGGCCGCCACCATCGGTGCGTGCGTTGGCATGTGTGTCCGACCTGTTCAGGTCCAGGCGTTTCACTCTGACTTGTCTTCTTCCTCCAGAGCGGGATTACTACAGTCTCTGCGTCAAGCAGCCAATCGGCAAGGAGCTCTTTCAGCAGTTCTGCTGGGCTCAGCCGGACCTGCAGAACTACATGACTCTGCTGAAGGATCTGGTAGGCCAAACCGGGACAAGAATGCAGCCAAACGTGACCTTTCTCCTCAAATGCAAAAAGTTCAAGCTTAGAAAGCAGAAACACAACTGAGGACAAACACACACTCAAAGCAACACAACACACTGCAAACTAAAGAAAACAAAAAAAGTTCTAATCTTCAAATGTTGTTATAAAAACGGCCCTAATTTTGACACATTTTCCTGTTCTTCAGGACATAAAAAATATTTATTTATCACCAGCAGTGTTGGTTAAATACATTTTAAAGAGTAATTGATTAATTTACTTTGGTTACTGGATAAAACTGTAATGCAGAGGTGTCAAATCAATCATACAAGGAGGAGTTGAGGGGCTGAACACGATAAAACATTTATTGAACTCTAAAACTACATTTGTAAAACTTTAAAACCATTTAACATAATTATGAACTAGATATATAGCATTACCTGTGACAATGCTAGTGTGAATGCTGGAAGCTGAATTTGACTGCTGAAGATGCTGAAATTGATAGCTAAAAACGCTAAAGCTAATAGCGTAAACTGCTGTAGCTAATAGTTAAAAACGTTGAACCTGATAGTAAGCTAAAATTTTAGCTAAACAGCAAATTAGCCTAATAATAATTATATAAAAAAAACGTAGGTTACCCAAAACAGCTAGCATGTAGCTGAAATATTAGTTTCTCCAAAACAGCCTAATAATCTTAGTAAATGCAAAAATAGTCCAAAAAGCTGCAGAATACCAAATTTGAAAACCTTAAAACTGTAACTTTTTAACATAATTCTGAATAATAAAAAGGCAGGAATATTATTCCAGAATAAATCAACTTAAACCATAAATAACTTTCAATATTTTACTCTCCATAAAATATTTTTTGTCATAATGATACAAGTTAGAAATGAACACAAGATAACATCAGGTCATTAATAACAATAAAATGATCTGGAGGGCCGGATAGAATTACCCGGAGGGCCGGATCCGGCCCCCGGGCCATGACTTTGACACATGTCATTAATCTTAAGCGCTAACGAGTTAGGGTCACCCAAAAGTCTAAAAGTGTCGCCGAGGGGACCTGATCCACACGTCTATACATGACGAGTTGGGAGTGAGAATGTGTTGGAGGGGCTGTAATGGATGACGGGGAGTAGGGGCGGGTTTACTCCAAGCCAGCAGTAACCCAGATGCGAATTTCTAATGAACTTCTGCCGCTCTGCAGAAACTATGTCCTAGAAAACGACATAAGTTTGTAGATTTTGGCTAAAAACAGAATAATTACAATTAATAGACAATTGGGAACCATTGAAAAAAAGAATTTAATCGTCAACAATACAGTGGAAGTGCTGCTAATTATTAGTGCAAACAACAGCGATGGTAATGGAATAAATGGTGAAGTTTTCCTTCATTTTGCTGGTGCTAACATTAATTTTAATATGTAAGCATAAACTCCTACAATCATTTAAAACATTCTTTTAAGGTTTCAAATGTTTTACTCAGTGGACAGACTGAGTTCACATCTGTAGCAACAGACTTAATAAATCTTAAAATGACAAAGTAAAGACTCAGAATAAGGATTAAAACAGATGCTAATCCAAATCTAAAGAGGCCAGATCCTGAAAAGCAGAAGCTTCTGGTCTGAGCAAAGACAGACTTCATGAATCAGAGCGTTGGGTAAAAGTGTCACCCGGTTTCGTCTTCACACGTCTTGGAGAGTTTACATGAAACTTTGATGAGTCAGACACTTACAATAGACATCTGCTGATGAAACTTCTTCTGTTGTTTTTATTGACTAAAATCAACACAAACATCAAATTTATGTTTAAAATTTGGACTTTTTAGAATTTCTTTTAACATTGTTTGCAGCCTTTAATGCTTAAAAAGATATTTGGGTCGATTTCTTACTGACCTCCACCCATAAGGAACCACAAAAATAAGACTTTATTTTATTTATTGTTATTTTTAAGAGAAACATACATAAACTATTATTTTTTGGCATAAATAAAGAACAAACTTTAAGAGAAAATAGATTTTTCTTCCCAAATATGAAACAATTTACAACTTTTAACAGGGGTTAACAAGACTTCCTTTCAAAATAAAAGACTTCCTGAGTCATCTCGATGGAGCAAATCTAGTAGGTAGTGTAATATCAGCAAAAATGTATATATATGCATGAATATATATATATATATATATATATATATATAGATAGATAGATAGATAGATATTAGCTAAACTCCAAAATAGCCTAAAAAAACCTTAAAACCTTAAACTAGTCAAAATATTCAAAAAGCTAACAGAATGCTATTATAACTTTCAGTTTTACTACACTCTGACTCCATATAATATAGAGCAACAACTAATCAAGTATTAAATTAGTCATCGACTATTTTAATAGTCGAATAATCATTGATTAGTCGTGTCAGCCCTAATACCAATAGGAAACTATGAATTAAGATTCAAATTTCTTTCATTTTTACTGCTAATTTCAACAATAATTTATTATGTAAAGGACTTTAAGGTGCTCTTCAGAGGCAAAAGTACCACATAAATAAGGTTGAATTTGAATAATTGTTCCTTTTGAGGTGGAGATCCTTCCTGTTATTAGTTTGTCCGTCTCCCCGTCAGGACTCGTACGACATGCTGCCGGATGAGGAGAGGATGGAGTTGGGCATGAGCATCGTCAACAGATTCCTAACACGGAAGGTCTGAAACGCCTCCAGAAAACCTTCTGTTGAGCCGCTTTCAAGTCTGATCTGAAAACTGTGTCCCACCTCCTCAGTCCCGCATGAGCATCCCCTTCCTGCTGAAGTTTGAAGAAACCTGCAAGCGGGACGTGAACTTCGATCCATACGTCTTTCACGCCTGCAAGGAGTAAGTCTAGCGCCTGGTGTGTGTCTGTCCTGCTGTGTGTGGCTGAAACCTCTGCTGTGTGACCGGCTCCAGAGAGCTGCACAGGTTCCTGAGCCAGGAGCCCTTCAACAAGTACCAGGACAGCATGTTCTTCGACCGCTTCCTGCAGTGGAAGAAGCTGGAGAGGTCAGTGAGCTGGAGAGGTAGTTAGGTTGTCGTGTCTCTGCGCTTCTTTCACCAATCTGTTGTTTCTCTTAAAGGAAGCAGATCAATAAGAAGCTTTTCCGACAGTACCGGCTGCTGGGGAAAGGCGGGTTTGGAGAGGTACGACGTCAGACACTCCCAGAACCAGGCTGATCACATGAGATGTTTGGATCAGCTGTTATTAAGATATCTTTCATTTTCCTTTTAACGTGAGAAATATGCACAAATATTGTTGTTGACACAGTAAAGAAGATCTTTCCAAAAACTAATCACCGATTATTTTTTCTGATCAGTCGACTAATCAGGTCACGCGCAAACTGGATGTAAAGCACACATCTTAGCCATCATTAGCTTTAAACTAACTAAAAACAAGATATATAACATTACCTACGATAATACTAGTGTGAATGCTGTAAGCTAAAGGCTAATTTGGAGTTTAGCTAAGATTTCAGCTACATGCTAGCTGTTTTGGCTAACCTACGTTTGTATTCAGTTTCTAAGACTAATTTCACATTTAGCTAATATCTTAGCTGGTTATCAGCTTCAGTGTTTTCAGCTTTTAGCTTCAGCATTTTCATCTATCAGCTTCAATGTTTTCAGCTATCAGCTTCAGCGTTTTCAGCTTTTAGGTTCAGCGTTTTCATCTATCAGCTTCAACATTTTCATCTATCAGCTTCAACATTTTCAGCTTCAGTGTTTTCAGCAATCAGGTCGAATGTTTTCAGCTTTTAGCTTGAGCGTTTGCACCTTTTAGCTTCAGGATTTTCAGCTTTTAGCTGCAGCGTTTTCCTCTATCAGCTTCAATGTTTTCAGCTTCAGCGTTTTCAGCAATCAGCTTCAATGTTTTCATCTATCAGCTTCAGCGTTTTCAGCTATCGATTTCAGTGTTTTCAGCTATCAGCACTAGCATCTTCAGCAGCCAAATTCAGCTTCCATTATTCACACTAGCATTATCACAGGTAATGTTATATATCTAGTTCATAATTATGTTAAACAGTTACGGTTTTAAATTTTAAAAATGTAGTTTTAGAGTGTTCAATAAATGTTAATCCTGGTCGACCCGTGACCTAAGGTGTGTTTTAGATTTCAGCCCCTTGTGCGGTTGAGTTTGACACTTTGACTCTCCTTTGCGGTATGGAAACATTCCCAAAATAAACACTCTCATCATTACTGTCTACACTTTCAGGAGCTGACTTAGTATTTTCCAATGAGACCTCGTAAACTGTTACATCAATAGCAGAAAGGGCTTTGTCATTAGAAACTTTACTTTTCTGTTTTCTGAATAACAGCATGTGATGAGGGTTTGCTATCATCAAACATCATCTTTCATTCCAGCAGCTTAACACTGTCATCTAGCCCTGGTAGGAATGTGCATGCCGTAACCGGACATGTCAGAACCCGGTTACAACCAGAGATGCGTAAAAACACCTAAAATTAGACGAACCAGGACAAAGAGAGGAGATGGAGACGATCAGATTCTTCACATGAAGAAACAAAGTTTTGTGAAATCCATTCTAGTCTGCATGGATCTGGAGCACAGAGGTCACACTGCCTTGGTGTCCTGATCTATGGTGATTTTGTCTGCAGGTGTGGGCTTGTCAGGTCCGAGCCACAGGGATGATGTACGCCTGCAAAAAGCTGGACAAAGGACACGTGAAGAGGAGAAGAGGAGAGAACTTGGCTCTCAACGAGAAGCAGCTTCTGGAGGAGGTGGACAGTCGATTCGTGGTGGGTCTGCTGTCCTCTGACTCCATCTTTTTCACAAACTTAATTCAGTCGGGTTTTCCAAAAACAACCATTTCTGCAAAGTTCTACTTGAAAAGAACATCTTTGGGTCTGAACTGGAAGGGATGTAGTGACAGACAGATGTTGAGGGCCGCAGTGTCTGCATGATTCCAGATATCCAAGCCCTACTCATGACTGATCACCTGGTTCAGGTGTGTCCAGCCTATTAGAACATGCCAGAGCAGGGGATGCTGGGAAAACATGCAGGATTGAGCCCCTCGAGGCCTCGAGTTGTTTATCTTTTGTTGCCTATTTTCATTATTAATGACCCGATGTCATCCTGCGTTCATTTCTAACTTGTATAATTTTGACAAAATATATTTTTACGGAGATATTCCTGCCTTTTTATTATTCATAATTATGTTAGAAAGTTACATATTTTTGGACTATTTTGACATTTACTAAGATTTTTTTAGGCTATTTTGGAGTTTAGCTAATATTTCAGCTACATGCTAGCTATTTTGGCTAATTTAGGCTTCTTTCAGTTTTTTAGGCAATGTTGAAGTTTAGCTATTTTTTTCAGCTTTTTTGTTTATTGGGCTAATTTGGCATTTAGCTAAAATTTTAGCTGCCCGTCAGGTTCACAGTTTTTAACTATTATCTAACTCACTGGATTGGGTGATTTAAGGTTCTTGTTACAAAAAAAAAATATCCAGGAAAACAATATCAGGTTCAGCAGCGAAGAAGCTAACGAGGATCGTGCTCCATGTTCTTTAATTATTCCAGCTTTAAATCTGATCACTGTCAGTGAATCAGTGGATTCAACGCCCAGAACTGCTTCAATGTAATCTGCGATTCAATTAGTTTTTTTGCAGAAAGTTTTCTTCCCAATAAAAAAAAGAAAACAAATCAAAACGCCACGGTTTACAGTTTCTTTCAAACGCCATCGGTCCAGCAAAAACCTTTGTGTTCACAGGGTTTCCAAACTGTTTCATGAACACAAAAAGAAACAGAAGATCTTCCAGTAGATCTTCCTATAACTTTTCCAATGGATCTCTCTATAGATCTTTTCCAGTAGAACTTCCAATAGTTTTCTAATAGATCTTTCTATACTTTTTCCAATACAGTAGATGTTCCAATAAATCTTTCAATATTTTTTAATAGAACTTCAAATAGTTTTCCGATAGATCTTGCATTGTTTTTCCAGTATATGTTCCTGTTGATTGTGCAATACTTTTTCCAATAGAGCTTCAAATAGTTTTTAAATAGATCTTACAGTATTTTTTCCCAATAGAACTTCCAAAAGTTTTCCAATAAAACTTCCAATAATTTTTCCAATAGATTTTCCAATATTTTTTTCAATAGATCTTCCAATAGTTTTCTAATAAAACTTCCAGTAGTTTTCCAACAGATCTTTCAACAATCTTTCCAATAGATCCTCCAAAAGATTTTCCGAGAGTTTTTCTAATAGATTTCCCAATATTTTTCCAACAGAAGTTCCAATAGTTTCTCAATTCCAATAATTTTTCCAACAGATCACTCAACAGTTTTCCAAAATATCTCCAATAGTTTTTCTGATAGAACTTCCAATACTTTTTCCAAAATATCTTCCAATAGTTTTTCTAATGATCTTCCAACACATCTTCCCATAGATCCAAAGGATCTTCTTATTAAAATTCTTATAGATCTTTCTACAAATCTTACTTTAGATTTTCATATACATCTTTGTATGGATCGTCCTTTAGTAATTACAGACATGAATATGAACAGAATCCGTCTGAAGCCAACCGAAAACATGTAGAGTGTGAAGAAAGAGTTAAGAGCAAACACATGGACATCTGAACATCCAACCAAGTTCTTGTAAAAGACAAAAACACTGAGCTCCTGATTAGAAGAGAAAGGACCTCCTCAAACCTTCAGGAATTACTGTAGCTTCAAGTTGAAACACGATAAACAAGTCAACCATCACAATTACTCCCTGTGACTTCGACCAAATGTCTTTCAATGTCATTCAAATCTATTTTTACTTTCTAATGAGATAGTTGAAAGGCAGCTGACATGGTGCCAGATTCAAGTGGTTTCTGAGGAGGACTTCAACCTACGTCCTCCTGAGTCTCACGTCACCGATAACATCTTCATGAGTCCTCCAGAAAATATGTGACAGGATGTAAACAGGATCTTTGACAGTTTCCTTTTCCATCTCTCGGCTTGACAGCAGCGAAACGACTCGTTTGTAAAAACAGACACTTTTTTAGTATCTCTGTGTCGTTTTACAGTCATGGAATGTAAAAGCAGCAAAACCAGGTTAGAGGCTGAACTAGGTGAAGGATAAAAACAACACAAATTAAATGCATTTGTCTTTCTATGTAGTCTTTTTTTTAAGTTGAAGACCAGTTAGCTGTCACAGACTTTGATGTTTGAAATTTGTTCTAACCGATCCCTTGGGGGAGTGGTGAGCTGCAGACACAGCTGCACTCGGGAACCATTTGGTGGTTTAACCTCCAATTAAAGCCCTAAAACTGAGAGTCGAGCAGGGAGGCACTGAGTCGTATATTAAAGTCTTTTTGTGACTCGGCCGTGGATTTGAACTCACAACCTTTCAGTCTCAGAGCCAAGACTCTACCAAATGTGTCAAAGTCAAGGCCCGGGGGCCGGATCCGGCCCTCGGGGTAATTCTATTTTATTATTCATAAAATAATATTTTATGTTCAAAAGTTACAGTTTTAAAGTTTTAAAAATGCAGTTTCAGAGTGTTCGATAAATGTTTATCCTGTTCGACCTAAGATGTGTTTTGGGTTTTGGCCGCTTGTGTGATTGAGTTTGACACCTCCACTTTACCACATGGTCACCGATCCTGATTGGAGCCAGGACCTGTAGTCTACTTGTTATTATTAACTGGACCTATTTTTTTTATCAGATATTTTAATTAAATTAGAACTATCGCCGGAGTTGTGAAACACATGCGGCAGTAATAGTAAGAACTCTTCTGCAGGATGATTTGCTTTGTTGGGAATATCTGGACCCAAACTGGATATAATAGTAATCTGGACTGTATTTATCAGAACTTGGACAGACGGTTGCTGTAATGGGCGTGTGGTCGTGTGCAGGTGAACCTGGCGTACTCCTACGAGACGAAGCGCACTCTGTGCATGGTGCTGACCATGATGAGCGGCGGAGACCTGAAGTTTCACATCTATAACATGGGGCAGCGCGGCCTGGACAGGAACAGGGTGTGCTTCTACGCTGCAGAGGTTTGCTGCGGTCTGACTCACCTCCACGAGAAGTTAATCGCCTACAGGTGAGCGATGCCTCTGAGGGTCTCACCTGCTGCTCTGGGTCCAGCTTCACATGCTGCTTTTTGATTTTTCAGAGATCTGAAACCAGAAAACATTCTGCTGGATGACAAGGGTAAGTGTAGGAACCTCTTACACTTTTTTGTTTTGGAGGGGGCGCTCTCAGGGTTTAGAGTCAATCTTAAGGCGGTTGGGGGAAAAACCTGACTGATTATTTTTAGCTCCTAAACCAGTTTGAATAAATGAATAGAGCAAAGCTGCCAGACAAGCATCCGTGTGTGACCTCCAGCTATTAAACAGGAGGAAGCGGAAGAATCTTGATGGAATTCCTACGTTTAAGGAAACGAAACACTAACGTTACCTGCTGTGTTTTGGCTGGAGTCAAATTACAAATGACTGGTTTGAAAACGCACAGCAGCAGCAGAAAGGGAAAGTGCATGATAAAATCCAGGAAACGTCGCTCATAAAACCTGTTGACGGCATTTGTCTTTCGCCCCAAAGGACACATCCGCATCTCTGACCTGGGCTTGGCCGTCAAGCTGTCGGAGGGGAGGCTGGTGCGGGGCCATGTGGGCACGCTGGGCTACATGGGTACGTGTGCAGAACCGTTTCCAAAGACCTTCGCGGCAGCGTGAACCCACATCATGAGAACGTCAAAGCTAAACCTGCAGTCACTTTAGGGTTCAAAGATGCTGGGTGACAGACTCAGACGGTCTTTGATGGTCGTCCGCTGTCCTGCTTGTTCTTCAACGATCCCTGTGCTGCCCCCTGTTGATCGCCTCAGTGTTGACAGGAAAAAAGAAAAACAGCTTTTAACAGCAGCTTTTGAGGAATGTTCAGAAACAGATTCAAAGGTTTTTCATGGGCGTCAGTCCCAGCTTCAGGCCTTGTTTGAACTTCAGGTATAACCTCCATCTTATATCCTTATACTATAACTTACATCTTATATCCAACACCTGGAACATGAGACACAAATTTAATTTAAAAAGATCCTTGAGTCTTTAAGTGTAAATTCATCTGGACAATCAGAAAACACAAAGTATTTACAGATGATTCTTTTAAATCTCAAACAACACGCTGATGATACTTTGCTCTATTTAACAGTTTCTAAATAATAAACCAAAAACTAAACTTCATTGCAATGTTTTTTAAAAAACAAAAGTATTTTTTTATTAACCTAACAAACATGAACTCAGAAAGACAAAACTTTGTTCTTTTTTATTTCTTGGTGCTGAGAAAACATTCCTCCATCCAGCTTAGACTCCTGCAATCCTTCTTTAGTTCGACATCCTAATAATTCTCCTATGAGCTCCAGTTAATCAAAACAGCATCAAGACTTACCTGTTCTGCTGAGTAGGAAAAAATTGATTTGACGATACTTGTATCGTTTTATGGCAATATTTAATTTTTTTAGGCGTCCTTTGGCGTCTTACTTTTGTTTTCCTTTTAGTTCTTCTTCTACTGAAGAATGCTTTCTTTTGGAAAATAGACAATGTTGATTGTTCCCTTTTAGAGCAATTTTTTTATTCACTAAACGAGAAGAAGCATGAATTTGCTTGAGAACTTCCATATGATCTTGTTGTGATCATAAGATGAAAAAATGAATTTAACATTTTATTACAATGAATTAATATTCAGGAAGAGTTCTTTTTTCTAAGTCACAGTCTTTATAAAAATATTTAAAAATTGTTTAGGTGCAGTCTTGGGATATATCGTGATATAGAAAAAATTGTATACCACGATAAAAGTTATTTTACATAACAATTATGATATATATCACAATATTGAACAATTTGACCAAAGTTCAGAAATAAAAATCAACAAATAAAAAGGATAGACTCTTTTCTATCGCCTACACGATATGTATCGTCATATCGCCCAGCATTATCGTGATATGTATTGCCATATCGCCCATCATTATCGTGATATGTATCGTCATATCGCCCAGCATTATCGTGATATGTATCGTCATATCGCCCAGCATTATCGTGATATGTATCGTCATATCGCCCAGCACTACCGTGATATGTATTGTCATATTGCCCATCATTATCGTGATATGTATCGTCATATCGCCCAGCACTACCGTGACATGTATCGTCATATCGCCCAGCATTATCGTGATATGTATCGTCATATCGCCCAGCACTACCGTGATATGTATCGTCATATCGCCCAGCATTATCGTGATATGTATCGTCATATCGCCCAGCATTATCGTGACATGTAACGTCATATCGCCCAGCATTATCGTGATATGTATCGTCATATCGCCCAGCATTATCGTGATATGTAACGTCATATCGCCCAGCATTATCGTGATATGTATCGTCATATCGCCCAGCATTATCGTGATATGTATCGTCATATCGCCCAGCATTATCGTGACATGTAACGTCATATCGCCCAGCATTATCGTGATATGTATCGTATCATGAGCCAGGTATTGCCAGACTTTTCCAAATACACACCCCGACTGCTGAGGTCCATCACATCTCCTTCAGGTACAAGCATTTGTACCTGAAGGTATCTATGTAATAAATTGTTCAAGTTTTAAATCTAGCTTTGCTTACAGGAAAAAATCAAAATTTAAGTGATACTTAAATTCCTTTAGGAGAAAAAAACACTTGAAAAGAAAAAAAAGCATAGATATTCCGCATTTCTTCGCAGATCTCCAATAGTTTTTGAACCCAGTTGTTGGTTTGTCCTGGTTTCTGACTGTAGATACAACACTGGTCGATCCCACGGTGAAAAAAACAACAACAAATACCATCAGGGGGAAAACTTTCAAGTATTTCAAACGGAAAACTTCCTGCACTTTGACTGAGCAGAGAAAGTTGTCCTTTAACTGAAACATTTATAGGACTCAAAAGTACAAATCTTCACGACACTTAAAAAAAATAGAAAAATATGTGGTTCTTATGAAAATAGCTAAAAATAATAATTAATGCCAAACATACAAGAAGAGTTTTTAAATTAGTGGGAAAAAAAACAATTTTATTGACTGAATTATCACTTCAAAGAAAAGAGATAAACATTTCTTCTGTCTTTTAAAATTGACTTTAAGGGTTTAAAAACGGAAAAACAAAAGTCAAAGCACGTAAATATTTTGACTATGTGAGGATTTTATATTTAGAAAAGCATGAGGAAGTAGCAGTACGTGAAAGAAGAAAATTGTTTTTCGCTTAGAACAAAACTGAATGACTAGTTAAGACAAAAGTGTGAAACTGCTTTTACCTTTGATAGCCTGGCAGACGTAGCTGTGCGACTCGGAACCTCAATACTTTGGTTTGGTCTGGAACCAGATGGACCAAAACCACATGGAAGTGGGTAATGATGGTTGTGAGGATGATGAGCATGAAAACTAAATAGATTAACTTTTATGGTATTTCCTTTTCTCATTGTAGCTGAACTGAACCAAATTTCACTGAGAATCTGCAGCAAATTTCCAGTCTGAATATAATCAAGCAGACGCTGCTCCAGGATGGAGCTGCCAAAAACGATTATTTTGATAGTCGACTAATCACTGATTATTTTGTCCGATTAGTCGACTAATCGGGTCATGTGCAAACTGGATGTAAAGCACAAATCTTAGCCATCATTAGCTTTGAACTAACCAAAACTAGATATATATCATTACCTGTGATAATGCTAGTGTGAATGCTGGAAGCTGCTTGACTGATGAAGATGCTGAAGCTGATAGATAAAAACGCTGAAGCTGATGGCTGAAAACACTGAGGCTGATACCCAGCTAAAATATTAGCTAAATGCCAAATTAGCCAAAAAAAACTGAAAAAAAAAAAACGTAAGTTAGCCAAAACAGCTAGCATGCTAAAGAGTGGAGCTTACTTGCTTGCTATAGCTGAGCTCGCTAGCACCATATGCTGTCCACCGGGCGGCTGGCTAACATAGCAAGCTAACCCACCGAGTCCCCACTTAAGCCAAACACAGGTGGGGCCACCACGGAAACTGCGGACAAACCTACTTGGGGCCACATTTTGTGCCCACTTCAAACCTCATAGGCCCCACTTGGCCTTCCTGTCTGGGTTGAGACGAATAGAGAGCGGTTCCTGGTCCTCGAACAGGTCATGCTTCCGTGTATTCAGACTGAAAATTTGTTTTGGACTATTGAGGGAACTTTGGTTCCCTTTAAGCAAACCTAGTATGTCTAAATGCATCTAAAGAAGACTCTGACAAAGAATCAGCACAGACAGCTGTTCAAGCAGACATAACTGAATTAATTGGATGCTGCTTCCAGCTCCTGAGGTGATCAACGGTCATAAGTACGGTTTGTGCGTGGACTGGTGGGGCCTCGGATGCCTGATTTACGAGATGACCGCGGGAAAGCCTCCATTTAAAGGCCGGAAAGAGAACGTCATGAGGCAAGAGCTGGAGCTGAGGATCACCAAAGAACAGGAGACGTACGACGAGAAGTTCGACGAGGAGGTGAAGAGCATCTGCACCGCGGTGAGTCCATGGAAACAAATACATTTTAAAAACAGATGAATGAGCTCCACGTTTCTGAGATGCTGTTTTCTCTGTTGTAGCTGTTAAATAAAAACCCCAAAGAGAGGCTGGGCTGCTCGGGTTCTGGAGGGAGGGACGTGAAGTCACACCCGTTTTTTCAGGAGATCAACTTCCGGATGCTGGAGGCAGGATTGATTGAGGCGCCCTTTACGCCTGATGTAAGAACCTTCGTATTTTAGACGACTTTATGTGAAAACCACTACCTCAACTGAAAAAACAGCAACTTCTGACCTTTAACTCTAACTAAAGTGAAGCTGAAAACCCATCGAAAGCTCCATGAAGGCTTTGACCTTTAGTACATCGTCATGTAATACTTTCCTCACAAATCTGTGGGTGAACGAGTTGACTTTATGATCAAGTTGATTCATAACTGCACTAGTTATTGAGAGGGGTCGGTTAGAACATTTGTCCCTGAATCTACAGTTAGAGGCGGGATCAGAGATGGATATCGTAAAGATTTTATCGATACTACTTCTCTTATCGAAACTTTTCTGTGTGAAAAACAAGACAAATAAAATATATATGAAAAAATCATTTTAGAACCACCTAAAACAGGGGTGTCAAACTAATTTCGGTCCAGGTGCCGCATTTTACCCGTCTGATCTTAAGTGGGCCGGACCAGAAACATCATAGTAAGATAAACAACTTATCTGTAGCTTTGTTTTTTTTTCCTCAGTTGGAAAAAATACCTCAACCAACCTAGTATCTTAATCACTTATTATCACATTGTTTATTGTGTTTATTTCTTGTTATGACGGTCTTGATTTCCTTTGCTCCTCCTAGTGGTGGAATTGCACAGTGCGATCATTTCTTTAACCTTAAACTACCCAAAAATGAAACAAAACAAAACAAAAAAATGTATTTTTTATGCTGCTTATTGCCTTAGTGTGGAGCCCCTAATGCAGGAGTGTCAAACTCATTTTGGTTTGGGGGCCGCATTCGACCTGTCTGATCTCAAATGGGCCGGACCAGAAACATAATAGCAAAATAACCTTTGATTAACTTGTTATCTGGAGTTTTGTTTTTTTCTTGTTTTTTTTCTTAGTTGGAAAAAATGCTTCAAACAACCTAGTAGTCTAAACACTTATTATTACACTTTCATTCACAGAGTCCAATGCATTTCAAATAAAATGGATTTCAATAAAAAAGAAAAAAAGGTTTATTCAATTTTATATATTCTGAATGTTTTACATCTGACATTAAAGCAATCCCCATAGTAATCTCAGAGGGGGAAACGGGAAAAAATAAATACCCCGTCTAAGATATGAATGTGTTAACCAATGAAAAATTTAACTAAATTAAACTTGTAAACATTTTGGCATTAATCTCCTTTTCTCTCCCAAAACTCGGCATTGTTTGGCCTTCATCGTGTTTATTTCTTGAGCTTCTTTTGCTCCCTCTAGTGGTGGATTCGAGGATTGCAGTCTTTTCTTAAAGAACCAGAACTCGCCACAGGAACGGGGTAGAAACTTGCTTTCTTTTTTGAAAATTCTTATATCTTTTTTTCTTCATAACTGGACCAGATTAAACCATCTGGCGGGCCGGATATGGCCCACGGGCCGTATGTTTGACACCTCTGCCCTAAAGGGACATCAAAGTAAAAAAAAAATAGTAATTGAATAAAAAAAATATTTTTTGTTGCTGAAAAAAACTTTGGGGCGCTGTAAAAAAAATTGAAGTAAAAAAATGATGGCCACCAACTAGAATCCGTTTTAAAATTTAATTTATATATATATATGTGGTTAGTAACTGGTGAACACCACATAGTAACTTTTTTTTTCTAAAAATAAAATTAACAAAAAAAGGTTCTGGTTACTAATTGCTGTGCACTAGTTACTATCTGGTGTGAAAAACTGCATGTACGCTCACGTTGTGGCTCGTTTGTGCCCCTGCAGCCCAGACACGTGTACTGCAGCGACGTGCAGGACATCGACGAGTTCTCCACGGTGAGGGGGGTTGTTCACACCGACAAAGACGACCAGTTTTACAAACAGTTCAACACAGGAAGTGTCCCCTTGTCCTGGCAAAACGAGGTGACGTCACGTCTAACCCGGCGGTGGTCTAACGGGGGCAGGGTCCAGGATTTAACTTTTTCTTCTGCACAGATGATGGAGACCGGATGTTTCAAAGAGCTGAATGTCTTTGGTCCAGGAGGAACTCGGACTCCAGACCTAGTGTGGTCCTACACCCCAGTGTCAGAGCCCAGGCCCAAACGGGGTCTCTTTCGCAAACTTTTCCATAAACGGGTGAGTTTTGGTGCAGAATGTGTCTGGAAGGTCACGATGAGTCCTGAACGCTTGCTGTGGTCCGACAGAATCCCTCAGACCCGTCTGTGGAGATCCGACAGAACCTGATGCCCAGTGAACCCACAGCGAACTCGGAAGCCATCAGCTCGACGCTCTGAGGGACAAAGACTGAGACTGTAGCCGCACAGAGGAGAAGAGTCTGCTTCTTCTGGCGCCGCATCGTCCTCCAAACACAGCAGCACTCAAACGCCTCGACGGAGAGACGTTTACAGAACAAAAACTTACTGGCATTTTATGTAGCTTTTGGAAGCTTTTTATATTTTATATTAACATTTGAGTTGTTTTTAAATCTTAATGCGTCCTCATTATGATCTGTGATGAAGAAAAATGAATAAAGAGTTTTTTTGGAAAACTTTCATGTTTTTGTCTCAGAAAAACTGTTGAATCTTCTACACCGAACTACGGCCCGCGGGCCGGATCTGGCCCTAGTACACATTTGGCCCCGCCCCCAAACACTATCAGAGATGGATTTGAAGGAATCCTTCAAGTTCGCTTTAAGAAAGTAGCAGATGAACTTCCAAAATAAAACTTCATTCAGAAAAAGATTAAAAATAAAGTAGAAAAAATGAACCAGGACCTTCTAAGCTACGTGTCAAAGTCAAGGATCCGGCCCTCCAGGTAATCCTATCCGGCCCTCCAGATCATTTTATTTTATTGTTATTAATGACCCGATGTTATCTTGTTCTCATTTCTAACTTGTAGAATTTTGACAAAATATATTTTTATGGAGAGTAAAATATTGAAAGTTATTTAAGGTTTAAGTTGATTTATTCTGGAATAATATTCCATCATGTTAAAAAGTTACAGTTTTAAAGTTTTAAAAATTGATTATCTGCTAGCTTTTTGGATTATTTTTGGCATTTACTAAGATTTTTTTTATATTTTAGCTACATGCTAGCTGTTTTGACTAAACTAAAGTTTTTTGTTTGTTTGTTTTTTGGCTAATTTGGCATTTAGCAAATATTTTAAATGGCTATCAGCTTCAGCGTTTTCAGCTATCAGCACTAACATCTTCAGCAGCCAAATTCAGCTTACATAATTCACAGTAGCATTATCACAGGTAATGCTGTATATCTGGTTTTTAGTTAGCTTAAAGCTAATGATGGTTAAGATGTGAGCTTAACATCCAGTTTGCGAAAGACCCGATTAGTCGACTAATTGGATAAAATAATCAGTGATTAGTCGACTATTAAAATAATCATTAGAGGCAGCAATACTTCTTCCCTACGTTTAAATCTAGACTCCAAACTTACTTGTTTAAATCCACTTTCCCACTTTGATTTTCTGTCTATTCTCTGCTGTCTTACTTATGTTATTTTACTTTATTGTTCTCTACTTCTGTGTATTTATTCTGTTGTTTTTCTATGTACAGCGTCCTTGAGTGACATGAACGGCGCTTCAAATAAAATGTATTACTATTATTACACCGTGTAGTCCAAATCAGTTGTTATTTTAAGCAGAAATGGAGCGATTGTAATGTATGTCGCTTAGAACAAAATTAAAAAAATAAACAGCTTTTCTAGAAATATTTTTCGACTAAACTACATCTTTGACATTACAGTCCAAGCTCATGTGTCCATGTTGCAGTTTTTTTATTTAATCCAAAGTATAAAACAGTAAATAACTGGCACACAATGTCAACCAAAAGAAACTAGAAACCTAAAGACAGCGCGTCGCCTTGCAGGACAGCCACCTACAGTGATGTTTGTCTGACATCCAGAACGTTCTCTCTGACCTCCACCTCTGACATGTGCTCCCTCACTGTCGTCCTGTAGCTCAACTTAAGGGAGTTCTGACCTTCTGAGGCTGAGTTCCTGTCATGAAGCTGCCTTCACCTGCCCTGTCTGAAGACCTGCTCTGACTCTAGCCCTCCCAGGGCGGGCTGCGGCGCCCGTCCACGTCCGTCTCCACGTGGTACAGCATGTCGGCCAGCGTGTGTTCGATCACCGCCCCCCAGCCCATGTCGCTAATCTGGAGGGAGAAAAACGAACAGCGTTGAAGGAAGGAGGAACCGAGCGGAGCGGAGAGGTCAGCAGGTCCAGGATCTCACCGGCTGGTACTTGACGTCCTTTGGGGCGAACTTGAAATGTGGACCGAAGTTGACAGAAACCTGCAGAAGAAGCAGCGTCAGCTCAGTGAAGCGAACAGAAAGGTCAAAGGTCAGCGTGAGGTCAGACCGTGCAGCTCTTGTAGAGGGAGATTGCAGGGTAGTAGATCCCTTCAAACAGGTTCTCAAAGGCGACCCCTTGGCTCACTCCGTTCTTGTAGAAAATCATCTGAAACAGACGGAGGCGTGAACAGAAGCCGGGACCATCTGGACCTGCGTGGAGGAGCGGCTCTCACCCTGCTGGGGCTCGTGGCTTTCAGCGCCTTCTCTGCTTTGTCCACGTAGTCCTTCTCCTCGAAGTACAGGTAGCTCTTGAACTTAATGAGCGCCTGAAACCAGAGTTAAGAGGACACTTTAGTTCAGAGGATCCAACCTGTGTGGTTCAGGTTGTGGAGGAACCGGCCGCTACCTTGTCTTTGTAGGTGTCGGGCAGAGACCGGGCCGTCTCCGTGCCGTCCGGCAGCTCGATGAAGAAGCCCAGCGTGTCGCCCTGACCGTACCCCGACGAGTAGTGCTTCCCGATCGACTGGTGAAACCGGGTTCCTTTTTTACTGCGCCACGAGTAGCTGAACTTGTCATAACCCAGAGGTGCCTGGAGATTACCTGGAGAGGAGACACAAAGCCCCGCCCACTGAGTAGTCGTCACTTCCTGTTATTATATGGAATATAGGATACAGACTGTAATTATACTCAGTTGGTGTTCTAATAAAGAAGGGAAGCTGAATATTGATTTTTTTTAAGTTAAATGTTACATGCTAAATTTATGGAAGTTTTTTTTTCAGCCATAATTCAAAAGTAACATGAAATTCTCAATTGCAAGATCTTAAAAATAAGAAACTATCAGACAAAATTTAGGGCTGCCACGATTAGTCGACAAATCGACTATTAAAATACTCGATTAGTCTTTACCTTATAATATATGGAGTCAGACTGTAGTAAAGTTAAAAGTTATAATGTCATTCTGATAGCTTTTGGACTATTTTGGCATTTATTAAGGTTTTTTATGCTATTCTAGAGTTTAGCTAATATTTTTGCTGCATGCTAGCTATTTTGGCTAATTTAGCTAATTTCTTTGTTTGTTTTTTAGGCTATTTTGAAGTTTAGTTAATATTTCAGCTACAGGTACATGCTAGGTATTTGGCATATAATTTGGCATCTAGTGTTTTCAGCTATCAGCTTCAGCAAATTTATTCAAAGAAAAAAATTAACAATAAAAGTTAAAAGTGCTATTTTTTCTGCACATACATTAAGTCTACTCATTCTCTGTTCTACTTACTGCTTCTGCATATATACATGACATCATTCGTATGATCCAAAAATGTGTGAATTATTTTTATCATTTCTCTCTGGATAGAAACTAAAACACCTTTTTCCACCATAAAATAATATGTGCTTTAAACCTATTTTAACAAGTAGCTCACAGAAGATCAACCTTTTTATCAATATTCTGCACAGGCGTGTCAGGAAATAAATTTACAGAGTTTAGTTTCTCTTTTCCTCAGCCATAAATTCACAAAACCGAATAAATAAAACTAAATCAATGCTAAAAGAAAGTAAAACTTAAAAATGTCTTTTTCTTCAGCCAAAGAGGCAAAAGAGTTTCTGAGCCTCGGTAGCAGACACCGGGTTGGATAAATATGGAGACTTGATTGGATTGACCAATCAGCATGAACCGTCTTGTCTGTGATTGGCCGTTTGATGCCACAACCATCTCACTAAACTCTGAGACGTGAACCGAAATCAAAGATCGGGAGAGAGTGAGATGCAAGACAAATCATCTGAACACACAAAAATGAATTTTGAAAGGAAATCATTTGTTTTCATTTGCTAGTTAGAAAGTTTTTGTTTTTAAAACTGAACATTCTGGTTGCAATTTAGGAAACTTTGATCAAAACTGTGACTTTTCTTCATTTCGTCACTTCATACGACACATTTTAACTTAAAAGCTATTTGCTAAATAAAGCATTTAGCATGTTAAAAGATGTCATGCTAGCTGGTATTATTAGCAGTAATACATTAGCTAAGACGGCTACAAAGAAGCTGAACAAGCTAAGTTTGAGAATTTGACTCCGTTTTTTGAGATACGAACCGAGAGGTTGAGACCAGCCGAGCCGGGCGGCCGTCTCTGCAGGCATTTCGTCCACCGTCACCTCAAAGAACCAGGCGCCTTTCCTCACTCCATGTGAAGCTCGGACCATGGAGTAGCCCTTCTCCCCCGTAACCGTCAGCCGGTCGTCTGAAATCTTCAGCTGCGGCGCTGCAGAGCATCACAAACACACAAATGAATCCTGAGAACGAGCCTGGAGACCGCCAGCCTGCATCTCCGAGTACCTCTGTCATGTAGGGCCAGCAGAACCTTCTCATACAAACACGACCGATACAGATCCCCCGGTATGGGTTTGCCGGCCCAGCAGTCCAGCTCCAGTTTCTCTGGATCCGGAGCGTGAGGGTCCGGTTCTGCCAGGATGTAGCGGTACCCGTCTTTGTTGAAAGGATGCTCGAGCGGGTAGCCGTGAGGAGGCAGCCGCTGAGCGGAGAACAGAGGGTCACTGCAACAGAGATGGAGAAGTGATCCTTCAGTCATCAGAAAGAGAAGACTCCGTCACTCGGACCATAAATCCCACAAAAACCTGGACCGTCTCAGTCAAAGATCTTCTCTCTCGCCTTTAACTGAACCACAGCAAAACCTGAAGAACGTTTGAACCATTTTTAAAGGAAATGAAGGAGAACAGACGATCTCAGGAGTGTAGACGTTCAGTTTCCTACAGAAAAAATCCAGTTGTCAAATGATCGCGTTAATCACAATTAATTAATTACAGACATTTTAGTACGTTGCATTTTTTTAATTGGATCAATCTAATTTTTGGATTTGGGGATGGTCACTTCTGAGTTCGGCACACCTGGAGGAGCATTTCATCCAGCTCATATCATCAAACTAAATTTGAAATACATTACTAGAAGAGATGCATTACCAGTGATGATGCTGATGAGGAATGTGGTCACTGAAGATGCTAAAGGCATTTATTTTAATTGCTGGATTAAGTCGTAAACGTTTCAAATTTTTTGATGAAAAACTAGCATCATTTGGAGAAAGTGCACAAAGAATTTGAAGAAAAAAAAAAAAAAACGGAACGTTGCTGAACTCTTAACTCTAATATGAGCTTAACTCAAAATTTAAAAAAAAAACCCAGTAGATGCTAACACATAACTAAAATATTAGCTTAACCTTAGAATTAGCCCGAAAAACCTAAGTAGATGTCAAATTAGCCAAAAAAGCTAACACATTGGTAAAATACTAGCTTAACTCCATAGTAGCACAAAATCCTAATTAGATGCTAAATTAGCTAAAAATGTTAGCATGGTGCTAAAACATTAGCTACATTTAAAGTTAGCCTTAAAACCTCAGTAGCATTGATGTCCTTAACATCCTGAACGTTTTGATACTAAACTTGCATCATTTGCAGAAAGTGCACAAACATTTAAAGAAATAAGTGAAAAAAATTGATTGCATAAAATTTCAATAATTCCTTACAATTAAAAAAAATGATGTAAGTAAAAGTAAAAGCATGAATGTCCCGAACATGCTGAAAATTATTAATTGAATACATTAGAAAAAAATACTATTTATTTTGAGTGGGGTGAAACATTTTAGAGAAGTTTTCCTACTGTTTTTTTTTGGTAATTTGTTCAAGATTGAAAGAAAAAAATTGCTGCTCGGTGGTGTCAAAGTAAAGGTTAGAAGTCTTTTAAAAAAAAAAAAAAACCTTAACAAGCCACCTTTATAGTTTTTGATTTGATCTTTTACTGCATCACAATGTCACAAACTTAAATAGAATACCTCAAAATAAGTCTTTTAACAGCAATTATTAGGTTAAAAAACCATTGTGATTAAAATTGATTAATTAATTACAGCTCACGATTAATTAATCGCAAACAAAAATTAATAGCATAACAGCACTAAGAAACAGATTAATTTTTCCTTTGAAGCTTTTATGTGAGGGTTGAATTAAATAAAGATATTTGATGAAAGCTGTGAACGCCCACACAGTCGGTATTATATTTGGGTAATATCTCTGAAACAGACGCAGCTTAAGACCAATATTTGGTAAAAATATTGTTAACTGCAGCTAGGAATGCCATTACAAGGAGTCGGAGTCACCAACTCGGAGAGAATGGACGATACTGTGGAATATATCTTCATTATGACAAATTCAGGAAAAAATGGGACAAGAACTCTCTGGTCATTGGATGATATTTTTAGTTTATGTTTCCGGAATGATTGTTGTCATGACAGGTTTCTCCTTTTTTTAAAAAATATTTTTGAGATTACAATTTTATAAAAAACAAAAAATCTATGGAGAAAAAACGCAGGTGAAGTAAAATTCTTTAACACCCTGTTTATATATATATATATATTTTTTTTTTTTAAGCTGTCGACATTAAATTACAGCTAAAAGTGTGAAACAATCAAAGAAAACAAAGCCAAAGCTTTATAAGGCAGTTTGCTACATTTTTGAATAAACCTTTATTTAAAACAAAAAAAAAACACAAAAAACTGAACCTCCATAAATTAGGACGCAATTTTTTAATCACAAAGTTTTCATCTTTGCTGTCACTTTTACCGTTTCCTGAAAAGTTGTGATAGAGAATCTGAAGTTTGTCCATAAAAAACTCTGCAGCTGCTCTGAACACACAGGTGTGTTTCTGCGGCGTTACCTGCGCGTTCTCTTCGCCGCCCCTGCCGCCGCGCCCTCCTGCTGCTGCTGCTGTTTGCGTTTGGCTCCTCTGCCTTTTCCAGGACCGGGGGCCAGAGCACCTTCAGGACAACACCACAAAGTAATAAACCGCGTGAAAAACGCACAAAGACACACAAACAGGCGTCAGCGGCAGAGACGACGTGCGGACAAAACCGCCAGGCTGCTGCAGCGTAAACAAATCAATCGATTCAGTCTGTAAGATTTGATAAAATATTGATTTGATTTCCATCATAAACATTTTTTTTATTTGAAAAAACTATGTTCAAATGTATATGAATTTAAACTGAACTGATACTTTCATTAGAATCTGTTTATTCTTCTGAAAGCTAAAGGATAATTATATTTTTAGAGTAAAGATAATTCAGCTTGATTAGTATTTAAAGCCAAAAAAATAGTTTTAAATATAACACTTTTTGATGATAATTTATTTAAAGACCCACTCCGATAAAAATGGTGGTTTTAACCAGGGTCTGAGTCAAGGATGTCAAACTCAATCGCACAAGGGACCAAAATCCAAAACATACCTGAGGTTGATCAGGATAAACATTATTGAAGAAGATAAAACTACATTTTTAAAACTTTAAAACTAACTTTTTAACATAATTATGAACTAGATACATAGCATTTCCAGTGATAATGCTAGTGTGAATACTGGAAGCTGAATTTGGCCCTGAAGATGCTGAAATTGATAGCTGAAAATGCTGAGACTGATACCCAGTAGGAATATTATCTAAATGCCAAATTAGCCTAAAAAACTGAAAAAATGACCTAGGTTAGCCAAAACAGCTAGCACATAGCTTCAGAAATAGCTAAACTTTTAAAAAAGGCAAAACAAAAATCACAAAAAAGGCTAAATTAGCCAAAACAGCTAGCATGTAGCTGAAATATTAGCTAAACTCCAAACTAGCCTAAAAAAATCTTAGTAAATACCAAAATACTCCAAAAAGCTACAGAATGCTAATTTTTAAAACTTTAAAATCATAAATTTTTAACATAATCATGAATAATAAAAAGACAGGAATATTATTCCAGAATAAATCAACTTAAACCTTAAATAACTTTCAATATTTTACTCTCTATAAAAATAGATTTTGTCAAAATTATTCAAGTTAGAAATGAGCACAAGATAACATCGGGTCATTAATAATAAAATAAAATGGTCTGGAGGGCCGGATCCGGCCCCTGGGCCGTGACTTTGACACATGATTTAAACCAATAACCTGAGGATGCAACAAAACAGGGAAGCACTAAGGATGAGGGAGAATTCCGTCTAAGTTTTGTTCGTCGCTGTAAAAACACACAAACGCACAGGAAGCAGCTCTCAGGTTAACACAAGCAGACAAAAGACACAAAGAGGCAGAAAAATTCTCATCTCTGATTGGTTTCAATTCCAAGAGAGTCAGAGTTTATGTCACTGGAGCAAAAATAATCTTAATCTTTTAATCACGTAAACTGATTTATTTTAAAATGTTTAATTATTGTTGTTGATTTTGATTGAAGTCACACATTCTAATTTGGGCAACAAAATAATGAACATTTCCGGGGGAGGGGGGCAGATGAGGCAACAGCGAATCAAAAACGGCGCTCTGCTCCATCAGCTGTCATGGAGGTCAGAGCGCCGTTCAGAAGCTTTCTGAAGCCCATTAGC
>NC_050523.1:2134272-2142237 GCF_002922805.2 Oryzias melastigma
AGGGGGGCTGACAGATGCAGAGGAGATGGGGGGCTGCATGTGGATGAAGTTGCCCACAAGTTGCTCTCTGAGGAACATTTAGGTTCAATTTGAATTGGGGAGGGCGTGATGGAGCCTCAAGGTCAACTTCTGTCCGGGGAGGGGTCGGTAACGAGACAGAGACAGTGATCAGCTGCAGATGAAGAAACGTCACATATTCACCTGAGAAAGAAGATCCACCTGGAAAAAACGCACACACAGTCACTTCAAATGACAACCCCAGCAGTTTGAAGTGAGTCTGCAGGACTGACCCAGAGGGGGTGCGACCTTACGATTAGTGCTGCCACAAACGATTGACTAATAACCCAGAATTATTTCCAATTAGTCGACTAATCGGATCATGCGCAAACTAGATGTGAAGCACACAACTTAACCACCATTAGCTTTAAACTAACTACAAACTAGACAGATAGGATTACCTGTGATGATGCTAGTGTGAATGCTGTAAGCTGAATTTGACCGCTGAAGATGTTGAAATTGATAGCTGAAAACACTGAAGCTGATAGCCAACAAAAATATTAGTTAAATGCCAAAAATTGCCTAAAAAAAGTCTAAATTAGAAAAAATATTTGCTGAAATATTTGCTAAACTCCAAATAAGCCTAAAACCTGAAAAAATCCTAAATTAGCCAAAATATAACTTTCAAGTTTACTACACTGACTTCATATAATATAAAGTAACGACTAATAAACTATTAAATTAGTCGTTGACTATTTTAATACTCTATCAGTCGTGGCAGCTCTACCTGGCAGCCTTTCAGCTTCAGGATGATTTGAAGATTCTGTCTAGTTTTTAAACGTCTTCAACGTCTCTTTAAACTTCCACCATAATGGAGGCGAGTTCAACGTTGCAGTTTTCCCCCATAAATTCCACTTTTGTAATTGTTGAGCTGCTCCTGTTTTACTGTTACTGCTGGTAAATAATGAGGCTGAAGAGTCAGGAAACCCCCAGAACACCCAGCTCCATCAGTGCTGGTTAAGGCCTTAAATGTTTGCAGGTTTGGATCCTCACCGTTGAGGCCTCCGGCTGTGGGGGTCCCGGTGCTTTGTTTCTGGGAGTCGTACGAAGGTCCGATGTTTCCCAGATCCTGCAGGAAACAGGAATGTTTGAGTTTCCACACAAACAGCTACATTGTTTGTAAGGGAAAATAGAATGTTTTATTGTAGGAAAAGTGGCTAAAAAAGAACATTTTCAGACTTTTATGGTCCATTTGAAGCTTTTTCAGAACCGTACGTCTGAGTGCTGCGCGGGAAGTACCTGATCTAACAGACCAAACTTGGGGAACTCCTCCTCCAGGTCTTTACTGCCGGGGTCGGGGTGCTCCTTCACCAGGAAGACGTCTCTTTCTTTGCTCTGAAAACCCAAAGATGTTTCAGCTGAGCAGGAGTCATGCAAACAGAAGTCAGACTTCTGCAATTTTCTTTACCATCGTCTTCACGATGTTGTTGGGCCATGTGAGCTTCCCCGGCCGCTGCCGAGTCGTCATGCACTCCCAGAACTTATCGATGAAGGGAATGATGTCCTGAACCGAAGAAAAGAGAGAGAGGATCCACCAGGATCAATTCTTCATTCAACCCAATTCGCACGTCAGATTCCTGCACCCAATCTCTGTTTTAGCATGCGCTAAAGTTCCCGCTTAGTTTAGCTAGTATTTAAGCAATGTGTTAGCTTTTTGGCTAATTTGGCATCTACTGTTTTTTTAGGCTAATTTAGAGTTTAGCTTCTATTTTAGCAACATGCTAACATTTTTGACAAATTTAGTTTACTGGGGAATTTTAGGCTATTTTGGAGTTTAGCTAGTTTTTAAGCTTTTTGGTTTATTTGGCATCTACTGAAGTTTTTTATGCTAATTAAGAGTTGAGCTAATATTTTAGCAACATGCTAACATTTTTGATGATGTTTCATCTCAAGGGGCTTATCTTTGTGTTTAAATAAATAAATGTGTTTAAAACATGATTTTAAATTCAATAAAGAACCAAAAAAGGAAAATAACCAAAAAGTTTGAGATGTTTCCATCTTAAAGTAGCAAAAACGATAAGGACGTTTTTAAAAGGAAACTAAACATCAATCATGTTTTTAGCATCTAAATTTATTGTCCTAATGATTGTTTTAAAACTTTGGCAAACTTTGCTTTGTCTAAAAACAGATGAATTGAGTTAAAAAAAGTACATTTTAAACTGAAACGATGTGGCTTAGAAAACAAAAAATAATTAAAAATTAGAAAAAAAAACATTTTGATTGAAAATAAACAAAGAAGAAATTAAGAAAATATCAAATTTTACCAAAATGACAAAAAATACCTAGAAATTGTAACTGTTAATTAAAAAAGATAAAAATAAAAGATTAAAAAATAAATAACTGAAATAATAAGTGCTTTTTGTGTTTATTTCTGCGTTTTCAGGAAGAACCAACTAATGTCGGTAATTTATTAACTTTAGGCTTCATTTCTGTTTCCAGAAAAGATAAAACTGTCCCACTGCAAACAAGATGAGAATGTTGGTTCTGTCAGAAGTTTCTACAATCAGTCAGAGGAACCTACCTTGTCTTTGGAGAACATGGTCTTCGGGTGCTCGTCCTGCGTTCTGGACCTCCAGGTGAGGTTTGCCAGAGCCGTGAGACACATCTCCTTCAGGTCTGTTGGAGAAAACGGGACGGTTTGTGAATGAACTCAAAGGGAACCTGAAGGGAGTCTGAGGAAGACCCACTTGCTTGTTTCCTGAGGAAGTAGGTGTTGCCGCTGTGATGGCACACGTTGCAGTGGAACACATAGTTGGTCATGAAGGGGAGACAGGTTCTGAGGAGGAAGAGGAGGAGTCAGTGAAGCCGTCGGTGATGCACAGCTGCAGAAGGTCTGAAATAAAAACCTACGCCGTGTCGATGCCAAACGTGTCGGCAGTGAACCACTTCATGCACAGAGCGCACTGCAGCTCCACCTCGCCCAGCTGCCGGCCGCTCTCCTCGTCGCCCGATCCGATGAGAGCATCGGCGGCCTCCGAGCCTTCGCCCGCCGTCTCCTGAAACGACAGCGAACGCTTGTCACAACCTGAAGACAGCAAGAGCTGCCAGCTCCAATGGAGAAAACATAACAACTTTAGACTCGAGCTCATCTTCTTTCAGAGAAATAAACTGAATTAAAAAGAACGAGCTCTATCTAAGTTTTAGTCTTTCTCCGTAGACAAAGCTTTGGAAAAGAAATCCTTAAAACACAAATCACACTTAAAGCTTCAGAGAGAAGGAACAGAATAAATCAAACCAAATCATTCAGAAGAAAAGGAGAACGTACCGCCCCCTCTTTGCCATTGGAAGACTCGGTATCCATGCTGGCGGGTGGCTCTCCAAAGGAAGCATCCCTGAAGAGACAGAGTTTATAATTCCACAAACGGCCTCCTTTGTGTTCACAATGTATTAGTCTGCTATGACTCCTATGTATAGTATTTATTTGTCATATTTTCAATTTCTAAATAAGAACATACCTTTTTTTTAGGTTTATATGATATCAGAAACAGTACACCGGAAGTAAACAATTACTGACCTACAAAATAAATGTATATCCCACAGAGTACACAGGGTAGAAACGTGCGTCTCTATGTTCATGTTCGAGTTGTTTCATTAAAAAAAATCAGACTCCAATAAAATCTTGAGAATAAACAGATCAAATGTGTTATAAAATCCAAAATAATAGCTTTATATTGGTACTTAAACCCGCAGCAGCGGCAGAGAAGCGAAGTCCTCAGAAATCTACATTTTTATTGCTGTTGGTTCATTTGAAAATTTATCTGGAATCAAAATCATCTTAAACAGCCGCGTAACTTGACGCAAAGCAGGATTTTCTTTATAAGATGAGCTCGGTGTAAATGTTTTGTGGGTCTGAAAAAGATGCTAACGCTCGTGAGCTAGCTTCTTAGCTTACGGCTTCGTGAAACAAACCGGACGGTCTAGTGTTTAATATGCTTAATCCATTATTAAAATGTTTAATCTTAACGGACAGTAAATGCATAAAAGCAGCGCGGCAGGAGCACTTACCCTTCTACCTCCGGCTCCGGTGCAGCAGCGCTGCCCGCCTCCACTTCAGACGCCATGACTGTTGGAATCAATGAAAACAAAGGTGAAGTCTCGCGAGATTACTGCTCCGGGGCTCAACAGCGACACCTCTGGTAAATGGTCACAAATAAGCTTGTTTAAATCCTGTGAAGGCTCTTATTGTTTCAGCTTTCTATCTAATAATAAAATAAAATAAAATAAAATAAAATATAATCTTCCAGTCTAATAACAAAATGTTCAAAGTTTTCAGAAACTTTGAATTAAATTTAAGTTTGACATTAAAATCAATTTGTTGCTGTTGCGATCAGGTAAATGTTTCTTTGACCAGTTCAACACCTTTTAACAACCAGGACCCTGAGAAAAAAGAAATATTTAAGTATACTACAAGTATCTATAATAAAAGTGAAGCAGTATACTTTTACTCTTTAAATACTATTCATATTTTGTAAACTTAAATTGCTCCAATGTAGTTTGAAGAAATACCCAGTTACTTCCTACACTTATACTCAAGAATATTTAATAAATTCACCTTCAACTGTACTACTTTTTGTTAAAGACATGCAAAACTTTATTGTCAAAAGAGCTGTTACAGTAAAAAAAAATTAGAAAGGGAAGCTTTGGCGAGCTTGCTTACTACGACAAATTGACTCTGTTCTTTCAAAATGCAGGTCATTCTGTCTTTTGACAGAATGAATTATTTAGCACACTTTGGACACAGATTCATGAATTCATTTTGTTATAATTTACTAGACGGATGAAAAGATCTGTAACATTTGAGTCCTATAAAATTAGGTCATTATAATACGTCAATATCAACAGATTAAAGTTTAAATGTCTCATGTTTCCAACTTAACACCTACAAAAATTGTGAAATCTAAATACATTCTGGATATCTCTGTGATATTTTCAACTTTGAAATAAAAAGCTGTGAAATTACCTTTAATAAAGACAAAAAATGCAACACATTTCAAAACACTAATATGTGTTTTTGTCCCTCACATTTACGTCTCGTTTCCTCTCCTCCCTCAGATTACAGTAGAAAACAGGCTTTGTGTGGACGGCAGACCACCCCACGCTCACAGAGTTATTAAAACGTTTGCGGCGGCGTTCCAGACCTACTAAAAACACACCCAACACAAAGGCAAGTGTGCCGGTGGACGCGGCACAAAGCAGGCAGAGGATGCTGAAAGCCCCCCCGGGTGATGCTGTAAAGGCATTGTTAGGCAGATCAGAGGGTTCTCCTCCTCCTTCCTCCTCCAGCAGAGACACATCTGTGAAGTCAGGAATGTCAGAGAATCCGTTTGTGTCAATCTGTTTCCCAGAAACTTCTTCCAAAATAAAATCCCTAAAATTAGCCTTGGAAAAAAATGCAGGAATAAATCCACCATAAAACAGTTCCTCAGATATCGAAGGCGGATGTTAAAGTCCTAAGAGTTACATTAAGTTTGAAAGGAAGTGATGATCTACAACAGGGGATTCAAACTCAATCAGACAAGGGGCCAAAACACACCTTAGGTCGGTGCTGAACAGGTTAAACATGTTTTCAACACTAAAACTACATTTTTAAAACTTTAAAACTGTAGTTTTTTAAGATAATTATGAACTAGATATATAGCATTACCTGTCATAATGCTAGGGCGAATGCTGTAAGCTGAATTTGGGTGCTGAAGATGCTGAAATTGATAGCTGAAAACACTGAAGCCAGCTAAAAAATTAGCCAAATGCCAAATTAGCCTAAAAGAAACAAAGTTTAGGTTAGCCAAAACAGCTATCATGTAGCTGAAACAAACAGCTAAGCTTTAAAATATCCTAAAAAACAAACAAAAAAAGCCTAAATTAGCCAAAACAGCTAGCATGTAGCTGAAATATTAACTAAACTCCCAAAACAGCCTAAAAAAGTCTTAGTAAATGCCAAAATAGTCAAAAAATCTACCAGAATGACAATTTTTAAAACTTAAAACTGTAACTTTTTAACATAATTCTGAATACTAAAAAGGCAGGAATATTATTCCAGAATAAATCAACTTAAACCTTAAATAACTTTCAATATTTTACTCTCCATAAAAATATATTTTGTCAAAATTCTACAAGTTAGAAATGAGCGCAAGATAACATCGGGTCATTAATAACAATACAATAAAATGGTCTGGAGGGCCGGATCCGGCCCCCGGGCCGTGACTGTAACACGCAATCTACAACAATGCACTACTTTATTACGGAAGTTTTTCTGTTCCTTCAATTTTGATTTTTTTTTTAAACCTTTGAATTTTCTCTTTGAATTTCTTTGAACCCCTATTTTTCAATAACCAAAAAAATTGAATGGAAAAAATTGAATGATTTGATTGGCTGGCCCTTAATTCTGGTTCAGAGGTCTATAACCTGAGGCTACAGAGTCACATGTGGTTCTTTGACCTTTCCATTGTCTCTCTGGTAGAAGAAAATGGAAATGTTCTTCATTTTAAATAGTGGCCTCTTTTTCTGACTGCGAGGTACAAGAATCAAAACAACCTTTACTCAAGTCATTCACAAACATTTGAAGAATAGTACATATCACTCCACCGGACTACAGTACCCACAATGCTCCAACAATCAATCAAGCCTTACGGCTTCATAGTCGTACTAAAACATTTAGACAGAACTCGAGGTCAGTAAGCACAACCAGGATTCACACACGCCTGATTAGAAACTGTTTTAAGGGTTTTAATTGTGCAATATGGTCTGAAAAACACTCGAATTAGCTCTGAATTATTTTCTACATGGCTAAGTTTATGAATGTCCACCAAAAACAACAAAATGAACTGTATATAGTACATTTATTAATTACTGCTGACATTAAACTACTTAATACAACATTTGCTGTGAGATGATCCTGTCTTTTATTTTGAAAGGGAGTCATGTCAAAAGTTATAACAGATTCTATATTTAGAAAACAAAATTGTATTATTTTTGCAATGTTTATGTTTTATTCATGCACAAAAACAATATTTGTTGATTTTTATCCTAATAGTCCAAATAACATAAATACAAAGGAGCGTCTTATTTTGTAAGACTTCGTGGCTGACTTGTGGTCGGTGAGAAATCGACCTTGTTGGCTCTTTAATTGTTGACCACAGAAAGAGCGAGGTTTTTCTCCCTCAAATTTTTTTCCAAACTTTGTCATCTGTAAATAATCAACTGATATTTTTAGACTTTTGTAAGATAATCTTCTTTTAGCATTTTAGTTAAAAAAAACAGATTTTTAGAACCTTAAAACTGCCAACTTCATCCCCGTTTGGACCGGTCCATGAAAATATCGTCTAATTTAAACCGGTTGAGTAGTTATAAATCCATCACCCCATGAATGCTTCGTCCATCGCCGTCCAAATGCCAGCGTTCTGACGGGTTAATCATTCTGAGCTCTTTTCTGCACCAGCCTCCAGCCGAGTCCATCCACGTAAATCCTTGTTGTGGAAGACAAAGCCGGGGTCACACGGGGTCAGGCCGGCTGAAGACATCTGCTAATTGTCTTAATGGGACGGCCTCTCTCGTCCCGTCAATGCCAGCCTCTCTGTGGGTCTGTGTAGCAGGGAGAACACCGGCATCTGCCGCATTCAGGAAACTTTACATCCCCCGACTCTTCATTACCCTGAGAGGAGCGGTTACTGCGGTAATTAGGAAACCATCAGCAGTAATGTGCATTTAAAGTGAAGTTAATGAAAAGCCTAAAGAATGAAGCGCAAAAAGGTTCGGAATTTTTTCACAGGAGAAACAAACCAGCAGTTTGACTTCATTTTTACACAAACTGAACCTGGAATGAAACAAAATTCAGCTTTTACTGTTAATTTAAAGCTATCCACAGAACAGGTTTAATGTTCTTCAAGGTATACTTTAAAAATCAGCTGTTTC
>NC_050523.1:2142264-2162162 GCF_002922805.2 Oryzias melastigma
TAGCTAACATTTTAGCATTATGCAAACTTTTTTTTTTTTTACTAATTTAGACATGTTTATAATTTTTGGCTAATTTGGAGTTTAGCTAACATTTTAGCATTATGCTAGCTGTTTTTGGCTAATTCTGACATGTTTCCAGTTTTTTGGGGGGGCTACTTTGGAATTTAGCTAACATTTTAGCATTATGCTAACTTGTTTTTTTTTTAATTTAGACATGTTTCAATTTTTTGGCTAATTTGGAGTTTAGCAACCATTTTAGCATTATACTAGCTGTTTTTGGCTAATTCCGACATGTTTGTAGTTTTTTGGCTAATTTGGAATTTAGCTAACATTTGTTTAGCTAGCATTATGTTAACTGTTTTTGGCTAATTTAGAAATGTTTCCAGCTTCTTTTTTTGGCTCATTTGGAGTTTAACAGAACTTCAAAATGTATCCTCTGACAGACAGGTAACCAGTGTAAAGGCCTCAGAACTGGACTGATGTGGTCTACTTTCTTGGTCCTTGTGAGAACCCGAGCAGCAGAGTTCTGAATAAGCTGCAGTTTCCTGATGGATTTTTTTGGTAGTCCTGTAAAAACACTGTTACAGTAATCAAGTCGACTAAAGATGAAAGCATGCACTAGTTTCTCCAGGTCCTGCTTAGACATCAGATCTTTAATCCTTGAGATATTTTTGAGATGATAATAGGCTGATTTAGTGACTGCCTTAATGTGTTTATCAAAATTTAGGTCTGTGTCTATCACTACACCCAAGTTTCTGGCCTGGTTGGTAGTTTTTAGTTGAATAGATTGAAGCTCTGTAGTGACGTCTAACCTTTTTTCTTTAGCCCCAAAGACAATAACCTCAGTTTTGTTTTTGTTTAATTGAAGTAAGTTGTGACACATCCAGTCATTAATGTCCTCAATGCATTTACCAAGAGCCTGTACAGGGCCTCGGTCTCCTGGTGTCAGTCTAATATATATCTGTGTGTCATCTGCATAGCTATGGTAACTAATGTTGTTGTTCTTTATAACCTGGGCCAGTGGGAGCATGTAGATGTTAAATAGAAGTGGTCCCAGGATGGAGCCTTGGGGCACTCCACATGTAATTTCTATTGGCTCAGAAGTGAAGTTACCAATTGACACAAAATATTTCCTGTTTCCTAAGTATGTTTTGAACCAGTTTAGTACTGGCCCAGTGAGACCCACCCAGTTTTACAGTCATCTGAGTAGCATAGCAATACGTGATATGATATTTAAAAAGAAAACTCTGATGACCCAGCACCATTTAAATGCACCATTTACACACAAAACTTATAAAAGGGAGTCTCACATTTGATCTTTGTATAAATTTAGTTTTGTATGTGTGTCTCAGACGATAGGTGCATACTTTTTACATATGTGTAGTTATTTTAAGATGCTGTAATTTAAAGTTGTGCGTATTTAAATTGTATTCTGTGTATTTTTGCATGTGAATACACAATTACAAGTACACACAGTTACGCGCAAAATATATATGAGTCACAAATCCAGTATTGCGTACAAACAAATCCAAAGTTAAGCATAAACATGCCCACATAGGTTACAAATCCACTCGCAGAAATGGGGTGAGACTATTTTGACTCCATAAGGAACAGATGTTTCTAAGTTAAAGTTCTTAACTTCCAGACCTGGTTCCACTTTTTATTTTCAGGACATGTTTGTTGTGTTAGATCCCAGCAGTGATAAAATGCGTGGTTGATCAATAGATGGTCTACAACTCTCATAAACTGGTCTGCGGGGGTTCATGAACTCCTCCCTAAGGAGCGTTTATTGGCGCAAATGCGTCTTTGGAAACATCATGGAGAAGAAAAGGCTCCAACTTTCCCTTTGAGAACTCCATCAATTAGCATCACAAGCCGCGTGCACGTGTCCTACCAGCGTACAATCGCGCGTTTGCAAAGAATGACAAGCGCGCGACAAAAGGCTACACGGCGGGAGAAAAGGAGGCCGCATTTTCACCAGATGCCCGGCGGGAAAAGGTGGCGCGCGGGTACTTTGTGGAGCGCCCTCGCGGGGGGCCCACGCGCCCGCACCTTTGTGGGGCTTCAATTGTTCCCACGAGACGAATTGCTGCGAATTTAAATAACATGTAAATTTTATGGGGGCTTCGCTGCCTATAAAGTCGAACAGCGCCTGCGCGCACCGACAGCTGACATGCAGCCAGGTGAAGCCAAAGAGCCGCGCGCGCGCAGAACCGCGTTCTCCGTGGAGGACATCCTGGATCCGGACAAGTTCAGAGGGAAGCCGGACTGTGGTGGAGCGGCTGCAGGTGAGGCGCCGAGTCTGCGCAGAGCGGAGCTCGTCCAAAGCGGGTTCATGAGGTCAATCTCTCCTCCAGGATCTCGCCATATCCGGGTCGAACCCGGACAGGTGCAGCCTCCCCATGCAGGTGAAGGTGAGCGCAGGGCGCTGCCGGCGGGACCCCTGAAGCCTCAGAGTCAGCTGGAGAAAGGCCGACGGATGCGCACCGCCTTCACGCTGGAGCAGCTGCAGGTTCTGGAGCACAGCTTCCAGAGGAGCCACTACCTGTCTGTGCTGGAGCGGCACGCCATCGCCTCAGCGCTCCGCCTGTCCGAGACCCAGGTGAAGATCTGGTTCCAGAACCGGCGCACCAAGTGGAAGAAGGAGAGTCTGCAGGGGAAGGAGACGGCGCTGTACTGCCAGATACGCGCCCCCATCCAGATCTTTGCGCCGCTGGCGCCTTACCGGCAGTTTTACGCATGAAGGCGCGCGGATGAATTGGCGCGCGGAACAGACTTGGATTAGCAGAAGAGACGATAGCAGTGTTCACGTTCAGGACAAAACGAGACTGGACTTAATTTATTTTTATGAGGCATAAATAAAGTTTTATTGAACTTTTGTGATGAAAAACTGAGAAAGTTGTTGTTTTTATAAATGATATATTTTCTGACCGTTTTGAGTCTGTTTTCTTCTTTCTAGATGAGAGGGGTCAAATTCAATCACACAAGGGGCCAAAATCCAAAACACACCTGAGGTCATGGGCCGAACAGGATAAAGATTTATTGAACACTCTAAAACTACATTTTAAAACTGTAACTTTTTAACATAATTATGAATAATAAAAATGCAGGAATATTATTCCAGAATAAATCAACTTAAACCTTAAATAACTATCAATATTTTACTCTCCATAAAATATATTTTGTCAAAATCATACAAGTTAGAAATGAAGATAACATCGGGTCATTAATAACAATAAAAGAAGAGTAAAAACACTAAAGTCAAGCTATTTTTTTCAGCTGCTAGGTGTTTTGACCAACCTAAGTTTTTTTTGTTTTTTAGGCCAATTTGGCATTTAGCTAATATTTTAGCTGGCTTTAAACTTCAGCGTTTTTAGCTATCAATTTCAGGATCTTCACTGGCCAAATTCAGAGTTTTTAATAAATGTTTATCATGTTCAGCCTCAGGTGTGTTTGGGATTTTGACCCCCCTGTTTTAGTGCTATTTCAGGAATACTGCATCACTTCCTGAGGAAATGGTTCTTGGAGATAACTCATGCTGGAAGCAGATGAATGCTGTTCATCTCGCATGGATTCCAGAAGAAGAAGGGATTTCAGAGACGTTTTGGGTTTTGATGACAGATGGTTTTTGCTCACTGACCTTTAAGATGTTTGCAGCATCAAAGTGTGAATGCATCTCCATCAAACCCGGATTGGAACCAGATGGAGGGAAAAGGAGCAGAAAGAGGAGGTCTTTTCCTGAAAAAGATGAAGGGAAACAGGAAGAACATTTTCTTTGTCTTAATTGATCTGGTCTGCTTTTGACATCCATGGAAGTCTGTCCTCTGAGGCCATAAAGCACCGCCATGTCTGAGCTATTTTAGTGAAAACTCTAAGACGCACAGATGTTCCCACAGATGTGATGGTGGTCTCCATGTGGAGAGCTGCTGCTCTGAGGGATTCCACACAAACGTCTGGTAGAAAGCAGGTTAAGGTGATCATCAACTCAAACCTCAGCTTCTCATGCAGGATGTGAGAACGAAAAATCCTCTTTTACTTCACTGAACATCCCTGATGAAGTCTGGAAAACATCTGAATCCTGAATCCTCTGATCTTTATTCTGATCCTGGAGCACAGGGGTGTTCAAAGTCAGGCCTCGAGGGCCGGTGTCCTCCATGTTTTCCAACCAACCTGCCAGTGAAGCTCCTTGTTGGCCATGTAGGCCGTGGTGTTCACACTGGACAAGCAGGGAGGGGCTTCTTCTTCTACTGCTAACTAGCGCGTGTCCACCACCTACAGTTGGATGAAATTTGATGCTAAAAGTCAGGATAGTGTAAATCTGGGGAATCTTGGTCCAGGCTTTTCTTTCACAGCTCCATTCTGATATATGAAAGAGAATTCAGGCCGACACAAACTGCAGTTATTCATTTTTCCTTCATCGTCAATTATTAAATGTTTGGCACTCAATCCATCCATCTTCTTCTGCTCATCCAGGATCGGGCCGTGGGGGCAGCAGTCTGAGCAAAGATGCCCAGACTTCCCTCTCCCAGGTCACTTCCTCCAGCTCCTCTGGGGGGACCCTGAGGCGTCCCAAGACCAGCGGTCAGCTATCAGCACTAGCATCTTCAGTGACCAAATTCAGCTTACACTATTCACACTAGCATTATCACAGGTAATGATATAAATCTAGTTCATAATTATGTTAAAAAGTTAGTTTTAAAAATGTAGTTTTAGTGTTCAATATATGTTTACCTCTGTTCACCCGTGACCTAAGGTGTGTTTTGGATTTTGGCCTCTTGAGCGATTGACACACCTGATCCAGTGAGATATGCCTGGAACACCTCTCCAGTGAGCCGCCTCAACTGCTGGATGTGGAGGAGAAGCGGCTCTACTCCGAGCTTTTCCTCCCATCTCTAGGGGAGCACACAGCTACCCTCCAGAAGAAAATCATTTCAGGCGCTTGTAGTCGGGATCTCGTTCTTTGGGTCATGACCATAGGAGAGAACTGGAGTGAAGATCGAATTGAGGATAGGAAAAGCTTTCTTCTGTCCTGATCAGATCTCGTTTTAGAAAAGAGCGCCCCCGGCTGAAGCTGTCGGAACTGCAGGATTTCCCGGGTGGTTTGATCTGCTTCAGTGGCTCTCCTGAGGGCACCATGAGTGAAACCAAACCAGTCCACAGGCCGTCCCACAGCTTTCATTTGAGAAATAAAAATGAACGTTTTTACGGTTTCTGCCTCTGTTTTTTAAACTGATTTCGGAACGTTTAAAGGGATTTGGATTCTCCAAACTGGATGGATTGTGTTATAAAGTTTAAGACAGTTTTATTTTTAGTGATATACTGCACATTTCATCAAAACCCAAAAGAATCTTGATGGGTTTTCTTTGTAAATGATCAGTTTACTGCTCTAAAAATGAAAGTTTCACCTTAAATCCTTTGAATCTGTGCAGAAATGACGTCACTTCTGACCTCAGGTTCAAGTTCTTCTGTTTGTCTGTGAAGAACGGAGAGAAAGGGTCTCCCAAACTCTCCATCTCTCCTCCTCCTTCACAGGAATGTCACCAGACAGACGCTCCTCCCCTCTGCAGGGAGATGGTGAGGGGAGAAAAGGGGGTAAAGGGCCATGAGGGAGAGATGTGGCTGCAGAATCGGTAGGAGGAAACAGGGAGGTGTTGCTCTCCTCAGATCTCCATATATTCTTCCTCTGAGTCGACTCTGCAGAGAGGAGGAAGCTCTCCAGACCTCCGACCAGTCCTGCCCTCCTACTGGCATCTGCAAGGCAGACACGGAGCTGTTTTCTCAGCTGGGATACTGTGTTTGGGTGGAGAAATGAGGGCAGAGCTGCTGCTTCTCTTTGTCGGGGTGACCCTCTGCTGCACCCTGGTCTGGGCTCAGCACGACCCGGACGAGAAGAGGGTCTCCAGGGACCTGGCGAGGGTCAGGGAGGCCGGCGGAACGCTGGTGGAAGAGGGCCAGGAAGGCGTAGAGATGTCAGACCAGCCGGCCGAAGTGAAGGAGGACGACAAGGCAAAACCAAAGAAGAAAAAAACTCCAGAGGAAATCGAGGCAGGTACGTGCAGCTCTGGAGGAGGAACTCACCTGAACGCAGGAGACACAGTCGAGGTCCAAAACAGCAGAATCCACATTTTTATCAAATTTAATCTCTCAAAATACGTTTTGCTTCAGTAAATCCTCAAATAAGCTTCAGAGATTCAGTGAAAAGTTTTCATTTTAACTCAAACGCTTTCCATGTAGAGCTCTAACATCTGCAGGAAGCTGTGATCCGGTAGAACCAAGTCAGAACCAAAGATGGAAGCAGCTTCTGTCTTTCAGAACTTCCTGCTATCTTTCTTTAAAATACTCATTTTCATGTACTTATTTCAATCTCTGTGGATTTGTGTTTCCCGTTTGCTGCACAGCTTCAGTGAAGAGCTGCTGGCATGAATGAAAATAATCCCGCCTCGCTGACAGAAAAAAAACACAATCTGTCATGAGAAGGAGGGAACATCTGGGAAAAGCAGAAAACTTTCCACAACCATGTTCCCCATAAACGGTTTCCAGCCTCCCTGATGCTCAACTTTCCGCTGCAACAAGCAGAACTGCTGACTCCAGTTACACCACGGCCCACAATTAACACAAACCAGAAACTCTCAAAAGCTCCGTGGAGCAAAGACTCATCATCCGCTCCACCGTCTCTCTGAGCTGATGACCGTTTTAGGACTTGAATCGTCTGTTCTGTAATCCAGGATGACGTTTGGGAGGATTCAGGAAAAGAGAACGTCAATAAATCAGATCCAGCTCTAGGAGACTCATGAATCCTCACCAACTTGAATTTAGAGAAAAACAGGTGATTACTCAAGAAAAGAGTTCATGAACTGATAGGAAGTGAAATAGCAGCAAATTTATAAAGGAAGTCGGTTCAAGGATTGAGCTGAAAATCAGCAACAAAGCAGCTTATTTCCAAAAACTGTCAGGAAAGAGAGAAGAGCAGAAAAGAGACAAAATACCCAACAATTAACGCTAAAAATGGTCCAAGAAAGAGTTTAAATTCTCTGAAAATTCAGCTTTTAAATCAAAGAAAGTTATGTTTAATATTTAGGCTGAAAAATCAGTGAAAATCAGCTTATATAAAAAAAGAAAAATAAAACAATAAAAACAGAAAATACTCTAAGAAAAATGTCTAAAAGATGAAATACGTAAAAAAATGCAACTGTTGAATCAAAGTAAGCAAGTTTGAGGAATTTATAGTGAAAAGAAGCCAATATCTGAAAAAAGTTGTGTTCAAGAACTGAGCTGAAAGTTAGCAATAAAGTAGCTTAAAATAAAAAAAAAGTCAGAGAGATGTGTTAGAAAAAAAAGAGAAAAAATTTAGAAAAACTAAAATAAAAAATATTTTAGGAATGATGTTCAAAAGAGATAAAACTGTGTGAAAAATGCAGTTTTTAAATCATAAAATGTTGAGTTCAAGGACTGAACTGAAAGAGAGTAAAAAAGCAGAAAGTGTCTAAAGAAAGTCAGCTCAATATCTGAGCTGAAAATCAGCAATAGATTTTTCAAAAGTCCTGTAAGCGCTGGACTGAAAATAAACAGAAAACGCAACAATTAAAACAGAAAATGATCTTAGAGTAATATGGAAAAAAATAAGCTAAAATTGTGTGAAAATGTAAATAATAAAAAATGAAATCAAGAAAGTTCGAAGACATTTGAGTTCCTGTAGAAGTAAGTGAAAAATCAACTAAACACTAAAGGAAGCTGTGTTCAATGACTGAGCAGAAAATTAGTGAAAAAAGAAGCTTGTTTGGAAAAAAAATGATAGCCGGGCAGAATATGAACAGATGAATTAAAACAGAACATTTTCAAAAAAAAAAATGTGTGTAAAAGTGTTCAATTTAACTAAAAATGCAGTTTTTAAATCTTAAGAAGTTGAGTTCATGGAAAGAAAATGAAAAAGCAGTAAATGTCTTGAGGATGTTGGTTCAATGGCTGAGCTGAAAATCATCAATAAAGTCACTTTACACAAAAATGTCAGGAGGCAGCACTGGACTGAAAATAAACAGAAAACAACAATTAAAGCAGAACATGTTCTTATAAATATTTGGAAAAAAAATAAAATTCATAATATTATAGAAAATTGGTTCAAGAAAGTTCAAACAAACATCGGACCATCAATAATAATAAAATAAAATGACCTGGAGGGCCGGATCCGGCCCCCGGGCCTTGACTTACTAAAGGACGTTGTGTTCAAGGATTAGTGAAACATCAGTGAAAAAGCAGCAAGGCTGAAAATGACCCCAAAAACATAATGAGATAATTTAAACAGAAACCTTTCAAAGAAATATTTTTAAAATTGAACTGAATATTTTTTTTTCTAATCACAAAAAATCGTGTTTTAAGCTTTTGAGCTGCACTTTTCCAAATAAAGTCAAGTAGCAGCACAGTGCAAACAAGAAAAAGTGTTAGCTAAAGAAAGTTGTGTTCAAGGACAAAACAACAAACAAAATACACGATTAAAAGATAAATATTTAGAAACGGGCTAAAATTCTGTGGAAAAAGCAGCTATTAAATGATAAAAAGTGAGTTTAATGACTGGACAAAAAAAACAGAAAAGGTCCAAAAGTACAAAGACTTGATCAAAACTATTAAATAAAAACAAGTAAAAAACATTATGTATATGTACACTTGAAAATGTTTTTGACACAATAATCAGAATACCTCCATTCCTCCCATCGCTCCGGTTCTCCAGCAGCTCCTTTGGCTCCCGGCTCCGTTCCTCATCCATCTCTAAATCCTCCTGCTAAACCTCCTCCTCCTCATCTTTCTCCGTCCCTCGTGCTCGTCTCTCCTCCACGGGGAGCAGAGCTGTCAGCCGTGCAGGAACCCGATCTTTCCACCTCCTCAGACGCCTCTGGCTCAGCTTGCTTTCAATCCACAAACATCACAGTCTGTCGGATTTTTGTTTTCTTCTGTGTTGTTTTGAGAGACAAAAATATGCTAAAGTAAAATCAATCATTAATATTAAAAGTGTTTGAAATAAACATGTAGCAGAATATAAGACAGTAAATCTGTTTTATAAAATCAAAGATCTACTAGCATGTAATCCAGAACTCTGTGGGTGACTGACTGACAGAAACCCAGCAGTTGTGTGTGTTTAGGATGAACGGCTGGACTGTAAATAAATGTAGGAGATGTGGAGGAAAACCTCCAGAGTTAGACTTTGATGGCGGTTTTCTAATGAAGCCGAAACATCCCGTGAATGTGGGATAATCTCTCCTGATTTATGCTTCCAGCTGCAGTTTGTCATCAGAGTCCAGAGGAGGGAAACACAGATCGCCTCCGTACATGTGTTACCCATCATTGTGTGATTGCTTAGTAAGCATTCACACTATAGTGATCCTCCGGCTCTTTTCTGTACGTTTTTAGCACGAGAAAACTCAATCACACTTTCAGTGATTTCAGTGATCTGGGTATCAAAACGTTCAGCTCCTTCAGGACATTACTGCTTGTATTGCTGGGATTGTATTTTTTTCTGTAGCATGCTAGCGAGCTCCTTTGTAGCGTGCTCCATTGTATTTAGATACCGAGCTCCATTGTATCAAGCTAAAAAAGCTTCAATATAGCATGCTAGCAAGCTTTTTTGTAGCATACTAGCGAGCTCCTGTGTAGCATGCTACCAAGCTCCTCAGTAAAATACTAGCAAGCTCCTCTGTAGCATGCTAGCAACCTTCTCTGTAGCATGCTAGCTAGTCAGCTCTGTTGTAGTGAGCTTCCCGCTGAGTTCCCATTTAAGCTAATGTGGGAAAACACAGGTGGGACCACCACAGAAACTAAGACAAACCCAATTTGGGCCCACACGGCCTCGCTGGCTGGGATGTTCATTGATCGGTGATCACTGATGATCAGGTAAACATTTCCCGATTGGCATTCATGATCTACAAAGTGGATCTTTAGAATTAATCATGGAGAAGAATCCTGCAGTTTAGAGCGTTAACGTCATTTTCACCAACATTTGCTGCTATATGACTTTTTCTTTCTTTGCTTTTTGTTGTCCTGGTGTGGCGACATAGTGGAGTAGTGGTCCGCACTCTTCTTACATTGAGAAGCCCCTGGTTTGAATCCTTTCTATGGTGTCATCCGGTTTCCTCCCAAAGTCCAAACATGTGGATCTTGGGTCAGTTGTTGTCTCTGATGTGAATGGTCGTCTGTCTCTGATGGACTGGTGACGCGACCAGGTTAAATCTCGCCGTGGATGGGATAGGCTCCAGCAATTCCAAAAGGGATTAAGTGGATTTGGGTTGTAGATGATTTATTCTGGTCTCCTTCTTTTTGGCTGCTGAACCAGCAAAAATCATCTAAAACGTCAACCTTTGGTATTAGATAATAATAAAGTAACATTTTATATGTTGATCGGGCCTCATTAAAGCCTAACAGTATTTGGCATGTTTGTGTGTCTTGATTATGTTTGGGTTTTAAAAGTAGAAGTTCATGTTTTTGTAGCCCAGACTGCTGAGGAATTTCACAATTTCTGTCTTTTTCTTTGCTTTGGAACAAATGGAGACACTTGTGTTTTAGATTGATGGCTGTTCTAAAAACATCGGCATGACTATAAAGAAAACTCTGGAAAAACATTCTGCAGTTAAACTTCATGTAGAGCCACAATAAAAACGTTTAAAGAAGCTACAAATCTGCTGCTCTTTATGTCTTTGTGTGACGTCCGCTCCACATTCTGCTTTTAATTAACCAAAATATTTCTGTCTCTTTGCAGCCAAAGCAAAGAAGGCCGCAGAGAAAGAGGCGAAAGCAAAGAAGCAGAAAGGTCCAAAACCCACCAAGAAACCCAAACCCCCAAAACCAACCAAGAAGCCAAAGGCTCCCAAAGCCACCAAGAAGCCAAAGGTTCCCAAAGCCACCAAGAAGCCGAAGACGACGACCACGGCACCGCCGGACGAGGAGGAGAGGCTGCTGATCGAGCTGGGCCTGAAGACAGGTGAGAACGTTTTAGATTAGCAGGATTCACATCAGGTTTAATGAGTTTCAACTTTTTCTGATCTTTACAGTGACTGAACCTTCAACCGCTAAGGAGCCTGCGGAGCCGGGTCGAGGTAAGACTCTGGATGTTTGGATTCACCACATGGTACATTCCGCATTTTTGTTGAGACACCCAAGCTTATTTCTAAGATGAAGTTTGAGGAGAAGTTAGATACAAGGACAGAAGTTCCCGACGTCCGTCTTCTGTCTTTGATTGCTTCGTTTCTCTTTTTCCTGAGCAAAAGAAAAGTCTCCAAACAGGGAAATCTTGATGCGTTTCTCTCAACAGGTGAGCCGACAGGTAGACACACAGACCAGAAAGAAACCACAACTACGGAGGTCATCTTGTACATACCAGGTAAACTCAGGTTCTTATGATCATCAAACTTCTTCATTTGGTTCAAAACTAAAACAAAGGAAGGTCCAAAATACCAGTAGAGTTTCTTGAACTGGAGGTATAGGTTGATAGGTTTATAGTCAACCTCAGATCCAAGAACAACAGTCCGGTTTCCGTCCTGGTTGTGGAACGGTGGACCAGCTCTACACCCTCTTCAGGGTGCTGGAGGGTTCGTGGGAGTTTGCTCATTCAGTCCACATGTGCTTAGTGGATGTGGAGGTGTTCGACCCTGTGGTGTCCTGTGGAGGGTGCTCTGGGAATATGGGGTCCAGGGAGGATTACTGAGGACTGTCTGGTCTCTTTATGACCGGAGGCCCTTCATCACTGGTTCTGTTCTTAGTCTTTATGGACAGAACCTCCGGGGCTCGAGGGGATCTTGTTTGGGGACCAGAGGATTTCTTCTTTTCTTCCTGTTGGCTTCATCGAGCCAGAACCTCCAGCATGCATTGCAGTGGTTTGGAGTTGGGCTGGGATGAGGGTCAGCACGGCTAAGTCTGAGGCGGAGAAAGGTAGTTTGACCTCTCCGGGTGGGTGAAGTGCTCCCACTTCAGGTGGAGGAGTTTAAATATCTTGGGGTCGTGTTCACGAGTGAGGGAAGATCAACGGGCAGATTGGAGCGCCGTCCGCCAATTTGCAGTTGCTGTACCGGTCTGTTGTGGTGAAAAGAGAGCTGAATCAGAAAGTAAAGCTCTCAATTTACCGGTCGATCTTCGTTCCAGTTCTCACCTAAGGTCATGACCCAAAGAACAAGATCCCAACGGAAATGAGTTTCCTCTGGAGGGTGGCTGGGTGCTCCCTTAGAGATAGGGTGAGAAGCTCGGTCACCCGGAGAGAGTTCGGAGTAGAGCCACTTCTCCTCCACATCCAGAGGAGCCAGTTTATGTGGTCCGGATTCCTCCTGGACTCCTCCCTGGAGAGGTGTTCCGGCATGTCCCACTGGGCGGAGGCCCCGGGGAAGACCCAGGACACGCTGGAGAGACTATGTTTCTCGGTTAGCCTGGGAATGCCTCGGGGTCCCCCAGAGGAGCTGGAGGAAGTGACCGGGGAGAGGGAAGTCTGGGTATCTTTGCTTAGATGAAGACGGATGAATGGATGGAGAGACGGATGCTGCCATTATTCGAGTTTCGGCTCATAAAAAATGTTCTTCCATTTCAGAGGAAACAACCTCTATTCCTTTCAATGGCTCCTGGTATGAAGAGTACGAATACACCGACTGTGAGTTTGTATTCTACCGTGATGATGGTTTACCATCACCAGGAACGAGTCTATCTGATCTGTTTCTGTTCTCTGACCACAGTGGCAGTGAAGAAACAAGAAGAGGAGGAAGAACGAGCTCGGAAAGAAAAGGAAGAAAAAGGTTTTTGTTCCAATATGTTCGTTTAATGACCCATAAGGTTTCTGTTAAACTTTTTTGGTTCTTGGTCACCTCCATGTTAACGGTCGACTCAAAAACATGCGAACTCCAAAACTCTAAACAAAAAGAAGTTGATTTGTTCGATTTGATCATTACAGTTTTATCTGGCTTAAGATTACTGTATCTGTAACTCCTTTACATATCTATGTCCTTCAATCAAACTCCTCCGGAGGATTTTATTTGGCTAAACAGAAAAGTCAGTAGAATACTGAGACTTTCCTTCCTGCTTTTTACCTGAAAGCCAAGCAGCTGAAGAAGAAGTGGGAGGAAGAGGAAGAGGAGAGACTGAGGCAGACTTTTGTGGTGGCAAAACCAAAAGGTTTGGAAGCTTCTCAGATATGAACACCACAGAGCTTCATCCTGCGTGTTTCTTTCCCCTGAGGATCTGCATCTGTTTTTCCCGTCAGACTGCCCTCCTCTCGGCTTGGAGTCTCACCGGGTAGAAGACGACCAGCTGCTGGCGTCTTCTCAGTCTCATCATGGCTTCTCTGCTCAGAGAGGACGCCTCAATATGCAGGTTCTCCCCAAAAACTGACATTTTCCAGATGAACCTCACTCCCTTAGCTACTTAGCCCTAAAAAAGGTTAAGAAGAAGCTAAACTTACTGAGGGCTGAGACACCTTAACCCTTAACGTTCAATGTGCTGCAGCAAACTCACCACACGGGAATATTTCTCAAAGCTGGTGAGAAATCATCAATAAAATATGGAAGGAGGTTTGGTTTTCTTCAGACATGGAACACCTGATTGTTATGAAAGAACCTTATTTCCATTTAGCAACAATCCAGAAAACACAAGCTTCCCGAAAAATAAAAAAGTCCACACATGGCATTTTATTCTGAAAATCTGTCATTTTCTCTGCCTCTCAAGAACTGCCTGTTTACTGACATATTTATTGTGGACATTTACCTGCTTGAGACGCAGCTCAGGGTCCATCTTTAGAGCTGTGTGGACTGGAGAACCACTCCACAGTTGGAGGTTCTGACCGCGTTCCTGGTTAGCGAGGAAAGAGGAAGTGGCAGTAGGTTGTTAGAGACTACTGCTGATTCATCCATGAGCAATACCACGTTAGAAAGTCCCATTGAAGTGGTTTGAACATCTGGCCTGGGTGTCTCCTGGATGGGAACATCCTTTATGGGGAAATTCAGGTAGCAGAAAACCTTCGAGTCTTTTGACTTTCTTAAGATTCAGTTTTTGGAGTATAAAATGTAAGAAAAAGGAGGAAGCTGATTTCTGGATTCTGTGAACAGAGTACCAATGATGAGGACGACATGTATGGAGGTGCGTGGTGTGCAGAGACGGAGGAGAAGGAGCACTGGTTTGAGGTGGACGCCCGCAGAGAGGTGGAGTTCAGCGGAGTCATCACGCAGGGAAGGAACTCGGAGCAGCAGTGAGTTGGAGAACAAACTACTACTGTTGGGGTTTCTAAGAAGAGTTTTTATAGCAGCTAAATATGTTGACAAGAAACACACATTTGTTCATATTTAATGTAGGACAAATAGTTAATTAGTATAAAAAGCAAAAACTTTAATCTGTGTGATGTGGTTTAGGGAATGAGAAGTTCTGCATCCATCAAGTTCTTAAAGACATTATGGTTGGTGTAGAGCAGGAACCCCAGTCCTGGTCTTGGAGATCTTTCATGCTCTCCATGCTGGTCACCTGGATCAGTTGTGTTCAGTTAATCAGGATGAGATCACCGGATTCAGGTGATCATCAGAAAGCAGTGCAGTGGCAGATCTCCAGGACCAGGATTGGGCAGTCGTGGTGTAGAAAAAAAACTCTGGTTGTGTTTGTAGACTTAACCTGGAAGTGTGTCGGAAATTTAATGAAGATTGCTCTAACAAGTTTTCTTTGTTGATGTAATTTGGACTTCAGGGTTTAGATGATCATTTTTCCAGATCGTGATCTAATTTGAATAAATCCATCAGTTCATGAGCCCGAAACTGTGCTCATTCATGATAATATTCACGCGTTTCAGGGAGGATTTCGTGTCGTCCTTTTTCGTGGCCTTCAGTAACGACAGCCGCGATTGGACGGTGCTGCACGACGGCTACGCCGAGTGGGTGAGCGGAACCCAAAGTCACTGTGATACTGAAACGTACCAACCAATCACAGTGGGTTATCCTCTGTTGCAGCTGTTCTACGGCAACGCCGACAAGGACACGCCGGTGATGAACCAGTTTGCCGCTCCGGTGGTTGCTCGTTACATCCGCATCCTGCCTCAGAGCTGGAACGGCTCGCTGTGTCTGCGGGCCGAGGTTCTGGCCTGCCAGCTGCCGGGTCAGTCGATTTCTGCTGCATCTAATATTTTGGCCACATGCTAACTCTTTGGGCTAATTAAGGCTTTTTCAAGTTTTTTAGGCTATTCTGAAGTTTTGCCATTTTTTCAGCTACTAATTTAGGCTTTATTTTTTAAGTTTATTTAGCCTGTTTTTGGTGTTAAGGTAATATTTACACACTGGCTGTTTTTGAGCTAATATTTCAGCTACATGCTAGCTGTTTTGGCTAAAAGTTTTTGATCCCCAGAAGAGTTTCCCAAAAGTTCTGAGGATCATGGAGAAGTTCTCTGTCAACGAGCAACTGTAAATGTTTTGGTCTTGAACTCTGCAGGACACTTCTTTATGACGCTTTCTAAAAGGAAGTCCTCTGTAGAAAAAACATCCAAAACACCAAACAACAAACTGGACCCTCCTATAGATCTAACATTGAGAGCTCCAACAAATAACTTATTTTAGCAGAACGTTGAGAAGATGGAACACAGTAATAAAGTTCTTCTGTTTGGGATCCTTCCAGGCAGCTTCCACAGTGAGAATGAGTTCAACTCCACAGATGATCTGGACTTCAGACACCACAACTACAAGGAGATGAGGCAGGTGAGTCTGTCCAGGAGAGCTCGCCATTTTTAAGGTCAGGATTGGATCACCCAAACCTTCATTTGACCTCTCCTTCCCACTAAAGATGATGAAAACTGTGAACGAAGAGTGTCCCAACATCACCAGGATCTACAACATTGGGAAGAGCTCCAACGGCCTGAAGATGTACGCCATGGAGATCTCAGACAACCCCGGCGAGCACGAGACCGGTGAAGAAATCTCTTCATGAACCGGAACATCTGCTGACTTCTGGGGTTTTTTAACGTCAGCGACAAGTTGAGAAATGTCATTTATGGCCTCCAGGTGAACCTGAGTTCCGCTACACAGCCGGTCTCCACGGTAACGAGGTGCTGGGTCGGGAGCTGCTCCTGCTGCTGATGCAGTTCTTGTGCAGAGAGTACAAGGTGGAGAATCCCAGAGTGCGCCGCCTGGTGGACGGAGTCAGGATTCACTTGGTGCCCTCGTTAAACCCGGACGCTTACGAGCTCGCCTTTGAGATGGTAACCTGCCGCCCTCTGACCTCCGAGCGGAAAAACGCAAACATTTCGTGAGAAAAGACAGGAAATAAAACTGCACGAAAATAGAGAGAAATTTGCTAAAAATGTTTAATGTAACACGTTTTATTCTCTTTTTCACCATCAGTCATCTTTACTAAACATGAAAGAGAAAATATCAGAAATTAAAGCAGTTTGTAGAATTAGAAAGGGAAATTAGGATCATACACAAATATAAAGGACAATAATTTAAAAGTTTATTCATTAAAAATAGAAGTGGAACCACAGTTTGGAGAAATATTTCTCAGTTTTTGTCGAAAAATATGGTATAAACAAGCCCCGCCCACTCTGCTCTCTTTACTGGAGTTACAATCAAACAATTAATCTGATTCACTTAAATTCAACTTTTAAAGTTGTGTCCTTAAAGCAGGGGTCACCAACGTGGTGCCCACAGGCCCCTCAGGTCTCTTCCAAAAATAGCACAACTCACTTGTGAACTGCATATAAAATTAGGCTTATTCTGTTTTTTGTTTTAATTACACTTGCATTTGCATAGATTTAAAAATTAAAACATCTTAAAAATACGTTAAAAATGCTGCAGATTTCATCATTAGTTCAAAGTTGATATTTCTTTAGCATTAAATTATGGATAAACATGGTACAACATAGTGAAAATGGGACATTTTTCCATGAAATGTAAGTGATCATCTGAAAATTTAACAATTTCTGAAATTAATAGTGATAAATATAAATATCTGTTTCTGAGCTTGTTGATATTGTTGATAATTATGGTGAAAAATCAGTGTCTTCACATAGAGGAGTATAAATATTTATTATTAATATTGTATAACTACTCAAAATGTGTTATTTCGAAATGGTCGCCCTACGTATGACTCTGTACCCATGAAGTAGCCCTCAGTTTCAAAAGGTTGGTGACCCCTGCCCTAAAACCTTTTAGCTACAGCCGGCAGGCTAAATATTTACACGTTTCTGTGACTGTATGTGAGAACTGGACCGAGTGGCCCATCCCCCTCTGATGCAGATGCTGGTTTCTGTTTGGTTCTGGATGTTTTCTTTTTTTTTTCCTCTTCTCTGTCAGTTTTCTTCACCTCCTCACGTGGTTCTGCTGTGCCACAGGGTTCTGAGATGGGAAACTGGGCTTTGGGCCACTGGACTGAAGAAGGTTACGACATCTTTGAGAACTTCCCAGACCTGAACAGCATATTATGGGGCGCAGAGGACCGGGGCTGGGTTCCCCGGATCGTTCCGAATCATCACATCCCCATACCAGAAAACTTCTTCAACGGTTCTGTGAGTCCGTTTGTCGACAGCACGTGAAATCTGGACCTTCAAACAGGTTTGACCTTCTATCCCGTCGTTCCAGCTGGCAGTGGAGACCAGAGCCATCATTTCCTGGATGGAGAGGAACCCGTTTGTGTTGGGGGCCAACCTGCAGGGAGGGGAGAAGCTGGTGGCGTACCCTTTCGACATGCAGCGCCCCCAACTGTCTGTAAGCGCTTAAGAAACGTCCCACTGAGAGTCCGAGTTGTCTTTAGAGCACAGGTGTCAAAGTCAAGGCCCGGGGGCCGGATCCGGCCCTCTGGGTAATTCTATCCGGCCCTCCAGATCATTTTATTTTATTGTTATTAATGACCCGATGTTATCTTGAGCTCATTTCTAACTTGTATAATTTAGACAAATATATTTTTTTATGGAGAGTAAAATATTATTTCAGGTTTAAGTTGATTTATTCTAGAATAATATTCCTGCCTTTTTATTATTCATACTTGTGTTAAAAAGTCACAGTTTTAAAGTTTTAAAAATTGACATTCTACTAGCTTTCTTAACTATTTTGCCATTTACTAAGATTTTTTAGGCTATTTTGGAGCTTAGCTAATACTTTAGCTACATGCTAGCTACTTTGGCTAGTTTTGGCTTTTTCTTTTTTAAATTAGGCTATTTTGGAGTTAGGCTAATATTGCTAGCTGTTTTGGCAAATTTACTCTGTTTTCAGTTTTTTTTTTAATATTTTGAAGTTTAGCATTTTTTTTTACAGATACATGATAGCTGTTTTGGCTAACCTATTTTTCAAGTTTTTTAGGCTAATTTTCCATTTAGCTAAGGTTTTAGCTGGTTATCAGCTTTAGCATTTTCAGGAGTCAGAATCCGCTTACAGCATTCACACTAGCATTATCACAGGTAATGCTATATTTCTAGTTCATAATTATGTTGAAAAGTTGCAGTTTGAAAAATGTAGTTGTAGAGTCTTCAATAAATGTTTATCCCGTTCAGCCCGCGACCTGTGGTGTGTTTTGGCCTCTTGTGCGATTGAGTTTATCACCCCTGATTTCGACGCTCATTCTGACTCACCTTGGTGTCCAAGCTCACAGACAACCGGCGCTGGAGGGTGAACTCGGAGATGAACGAGGAAACGTGGGCCCGCATCCAGCGGCAGAACACCGGAGCCCTGAGGGAGACGCCGGACGACGCCATGTTCCGCTGGCTGGCCATGTCGTACGCCCACAGTCACCTGACCATGACGGAGACCTACCGAGGATCCTGTCACGGCGATGACGTCACCGGTGGGCAGGGCATCACCAACAGAGCGGCCTGGAAGCCGGCGGTGGGCAGTAAGTGGGCACTTACTATTGATTACACTTTAAATAAACATAAAACTACAACGATTTTGGACGGTAAACAACCAGGAGAGAAGATGGACTAAATCTGTAGCGGTTCATGAGCTCATGTTTAACGGATGGAAATGTTCTGCTTCCAGGTGATTTGGGCTCAGATGGGGTCAAGACCTTTTGACTTATTTGAACCTTTGTTTAACTAGATATGGACCCTTTGAGATCAGCAATTATTTGTCAACGACAATCTGTCAAAGAGTTCGGCATAAAAATCAAATCAAAAACTAATCCTGGACTCCGGATTGGTCAGGGTCTCCAGATGCTTCGATGACGAGAACATGCTTCTCTCTCAGGCATGAACGACTTCAGTTACCTGCACACAAACTGTTTCGAGCTCTCCATCTTCCTGGGATGTGACAAGTTTCCCCACGAGAGCGAGCTGCCGCTGGAGTGGGAGAACAACCGCGAGGCTCTGCTGTCCTTCATCGAACAGGTGAGCGCCGTCCGGATGGACTCAGGGCCGCTTCTGGGTTTTCAGTTCTAACCTTAAGGGTTAAACTTTGTTTACCTGACAATTGAAATAACATCTTCAGCCTCTAATTTGACGTTTTTATCTTCTGGATCAGGCTGTGTCTAAACTCACCTGATCCAGGTGTTCTGCAGCCCTCAGGGACGGCTAGACAACAACCAGGATGGTAGACCTCGAGGACCAGAGTTTGGCTGCTTGTTTTTGGCCATAGTTTCACAAACTCTGTTTGACCACAAGTTTTGACGTTTTGTTTCTAAATGAGGAGAAAGTCACCAAAATGTTCACGTCTCCACTTGAAAATAAAAGAGCCTAATCACAGATAGGGTGGAGTTAAATAAAGAAATATTTAAAGGATGGATGTCAAACTCAATCACACAAGGGGCCAAAATCCAAAACACACTTTAGGTCACGGGACGAACAGGATAAACATTTACTGAACACTATGAAACTGCATTTTTAAAACCGTAACTTTTTAACATAATTATGAACTAGATATTTATCATTACCTGTGATAATGCTAGTGTGGATGCTGTAAGATGAATTTGGCTGCTGAAGACGC